>NC_056739.1:529691049-529738549 GCF_019279795.1 Protopterus annectens | reverse complement strand
ACTCTATACCACAACATCAACTAGTGATACTGACACCTCTTGTCCTGCCTTGCATACAAATTCCAACATCCGACATACCTTCCCTATTGCTCCCCATCCAATTATACCTACGGGCTACTATACAGTTAGTGTCACCCCCACTACCTACCTGCCTACTCCCTAGCTATTCACCTCTACTGTACCACACAGGTATGGAATAACTGCATGTAACCTGTCCAGACCCGTGAAACAGAAATCCTACCTCGCCTTAAACTGACCTTTGTCAACAGTCATACCTGACATGCAAACCTGACCTAAGAATGGATAATACTGACAGTTCATCGTAAACTAAGTATGATTAATGGGGGACATAGCTATGTTATGTCTGTTACCATTTATGAACGAGAACACCCCAGTATTAATTGGGATACGTAGCTGGGGACATTGTAGAGTTCTACACCCCGGGCCACCGCTGACAATGGACAAGCATACAGTCCAACTTTCCCGTTTGACAGATGTGAACAAAATGCATGACGTTGCATGTTTGTATGGGGGATCAAGCAGGTGTAAGCCTGTTTGGCCGCCGGTATGCGAGTACCACACTGGTGAAGCAATGTAGAGGCTAACTGAGTGCAAGATGCCAAAGCCAGAGGTTAGTAATGCTGTGTTTCATGCAAACAAGCGCATATCCACCTAAAAATGTTCTACAGTTCCTTAGTCACCCTGTAGCCAACAATTGTTGTTGTGGACATTAACAAAATGATCTGCACTGCCAGGATGCAAACCCCTGACCCTGCACACTATAGCTGACATGAGTTCCACTAAGCCATGGCGGATATACATTCAGCTGCTGTGATCACAAACACATCATCCAGCACAGGCATCCAACAGTATAGGAAATGTATATAATTATGTAGATGTATTTGCGTGTGTATGTACAGATATAATATATATATATACATACACACACACACACACACACACATATATATATATATATATATATATATATATATATATATATATATAGATATACACACACACATATATATATATATATATATATATATATATATATATATATATATACACACACACACACACACACACACACACACACACACACACACACATATATATATATATATATATATATATATATATATATATATATGAAGAATGAATGTCGTGACAATAAAGCATACAAAAAGAATGAGAAGGAAAACAACAGCAACAGCTGTATTTTTTTGTACTGTCATCTTATGTCATATCAAGCTGGGCAGGGGTGAGCAAATCATTGCTTCTCAAATGACAGGCAGGATACTACCAGTGGGAGTAACATTGTCCACCTGCTAAGTCTACCTTACAAACAATTACAGGGTAGTCCCTGGTGGGACTAACCAAAAAGTGCGGGATATTTGGACTTCGACCAGTACACAAGCCAGGGCAAGTATGTTCAAGGACTAAAAGGTTTGGAGAGCCTGATGATACATGGGTAGAGACAACATATGTGTAGGGCCCCTAACACTGGAGAGAGGGCAATGTGTGGAAGTGTGTTATGGCTGGGATAGCAACTGGAGAATGGATGGTTTGTGTGTATGTGGAACACGGGTGGAGGAACCCTGGGTATGAAATATGGATCCAGGCGTGTCAGGGTTGGATGGCCCAGTTCTAACTTGACTGCCTCGTGGAGGTCAGTGAGTTCGTTATAAATATATATGCATACACACATACATACATCTATATGTAGAAGTAAATTCCCTGTACCACATTCATTCCTTTTGCAGACATAAAATAAAATGAAAGTGCCCCTACAAACCTCGACAGTAGATAGAATAATAGGTTATGCATAACCATAAATGTAATAGGTTTATAGGTGGGTACTAGACTGTCTGCCAAAGGACATTTATAAGCCTAGACAAGGTGTGTCAGCTCACACCGCCCCATTGATCAAGTTACTGGGCCCCTGTCAAGCAGAGCTATTAAATTGATCCCAGTATGTCCCAATTTTTGACCCCCCACCCCCAATTATATTTGGATTTGGCTAGACTTCTTACATTAAGAGGTTGAGAGGTGTGATTCTCGTGTATGTTTAGTTGTGTTGTTTGGCTTCTAAGGCTCAAGTCATGACCGAATGGAGTCCTGACTCATTGGAACAGTCTGCATACTCAGTTAACAGATGTTAAATAAACATTTATTCATAGTTCAGTACAGAAAACACGGTGAACCCCTTCTCTGCACTGTGGCTTATATATCCCAACTCAATTTCATGCCAAATGCATGGCATTTGTAACAGTGCAGGCCTTACTTAGACTGTAATGAAATGGTTGTCATATACATTCATATATATATATATATATATATATCTATATATATATATATATATATATATATATATATATATATATATATATGTGTGTGTGTGTCTTTGCGACATTTCCACAATTCTGCTGGGATATAAATTTCCAAGGCAAAATAAGCTGCTGTTTTTTTTCTGTTGTATATTGCAGTACTATAGTATTAGAGTTACGAAAAGATAGAGGGAAGGGATGAATCTGCAATAATTCAGAGTTGCATATTTAGTTTAGAAGTTAGTGCTATTCTCAAAAGAATAAAATGTGAGGACTTATCCATTATGAAATATTTGACTCATTCCTGTGATATGCCGGCTAAGTCAACGCCAATCACTAAACCGGTCCTATTTGTAATATAATGTTGCCGAACTCGTACATCATTGGTTTACATGTGTAACGTTTGCGTTATCATATAGTCTTAGTTATGGTGCAAGTGGTTAGAGCACCTGCCTAATGAACAGGCATTCCCAGTTCGAGTCCCATTGCAGCACCTATCATTTTCCATTTGAAAGCTGTATATGAACATATTTGTCCATATTTTTGCCATAAAACCTACATAATAACATTTAAATGTGAACTGGAGTACTGCATGAAATGCACATGTGAAGTGTCAGTGTCATAATGTATTTAGGCAGTAGTAAGCAGGTTTAAGCACAAATAAGCAGTAGTAAGCATGTTTAAGCATGTTTGCATGGGGGTAAGCACTAATAAAGTCTGGTTACAGTTTCTTATACTCAGTTACCTGCTGAATTGCTTAACCTGTGTAGGCATTGCTTAGCTCCGTGCAAACCCATGCAACCTTGCTTACAACTGCTTAAGAGTGCCTCAATCACTCTGTAGCCAATGTCCCTTGTTCTGCTCAGCAACAAAATAAACTGTCTCTCCAATTCTCGAACCCAGGTACCTGCATTTAATATACAAAGTGATTTACGACTAAACCATGGCAGACAGACATATTCTGAAGTTTGCACAAACATACCCTGCAGCACAATCAGTCACCAGTACAGGTAATGTATTATTATGAAACCACATAACCTGTTAATGCAAGAAGTCTGGACAAAGTATGCCATACTGTGGGTACAAATAGGGATATATGTCAACTAATGCTCTGTTGCACTCAAAATGTCGCTAGTTACATAGTTATATGTATTAGAACACATATGTAGAAGGAGATGAAGTCTGAAACACAGAAGTGTTGCTACTGGTTACTGACTTCAATGCTGCGATCATCCATGACAATTGCTAAGTGAATGAGGAACAGGCCAAAATATGAGCCGGACATGCATGGACAGATATATCTGTAAATGTAGACAGATAGATAGCTATATGTAGATATTTATATTAATGTATGATTCACCAATAATCATAAAACAGCACTCATATATAGATACATACATATATTCATATGTATGTGTGTATATATATATATATATATATATATATATATATATATATATATATATATATACAGATGTATATATCTATATCTATAGATACACATATATATATATATATATATATATATATATATATATATATATATATATATATATATATATATATATATATGTACATACACATATACACACACAAAAGGTATCAGTAGCCATACATATGAAGAAGTAGTGTGGAAGTACTGGGTGCAGCGTATATCCCTCAGCCACAAGCCCTTCAACTGGCACCTGTGAAATGTGTAGTGTGGCAACCATTCCCAGAAATGAGAATACTGACATTAAACATATACCCACCCACAAATCGAAGGACATAACACGACACACAGGTATGCAAACATAGATATCTTGTATTCCTGTACTACACAATACTGTATGCCAGTACTCACACCACATAAGGTTTGAAATATGTAATCAGTCATGAATGCAAGGCCCACACAAAACAGTAGATGCAAGCAATGTGTATATACCATACTATGCTGTCTAGGCCAAGGCCTGCAATTAGTACAACAGTAGGAACATGATTTGCCTTCAGGATACGTAACAATCAACAATTACAGATGTAGTTCAGCAGACTCCAATTACACCCTGTAGTCAAGCCCTAGGGGGAAAGGTAGCACTTGTGTTAATGTCACAGTATCTTGTAAATATCATTGCTTAACCCAACACCTCACTATCACACTGAATGACCCTCATCTTAACAGTTATATCACTGGAAAGGTGCCATAGCCTAGGTTAATGGCATAGAACCCCCTCCCAATAAAAGGCTGTACAAGGGCAAGGAACACTGCGTACCACACACTTACCTCAGGAATGTACAAGGGCACAAATGTGTTCTCCAGCTGTTGCCCCCATATATGTGGACATGGCCCAATGGTTGGTGTGGGAGTCCATGACATGACTGTGATGATAGCAGTAATGCTAGCTGTAAATAATGATAGGCCATTACCTAACAATCCTTCCTGTATCACAGTGGGACAAAGACTGGCATAAATGTGGAGGACAGATGCAGGAACATAGGGCCATATTTGCATTATTGCTGTTACACACCCTGGAAATTGCTGGTGTTACAGGATTTGTTGCAGCATACCCTTATGCAGGGATACAACATTGAAATACAAATGGATGTAGCCATGTACTGATAGTACTCAACAGACAGTATGCCACATATATATATGGGACAATACCTGTGTGGTGCACAGACAAAATCTAACAGCCAATCACCCTGGTATCATACGGATAGGCCCACAGTTGAGAGCTATGCATACAGACAACATTCCATGAACTAGTACCATGTACACAGAAACCCTGTAAGAACAGCAAGATACATTGCACACAACAACACTACTTACACTGTCGTTAGGTCTGGAACCTTACCCAAATGTGGATATGACCTGTGTCTGCAGGTTCTGCTGTAAGAGGTATTGCTACCTGCTGTCTGTAACACTGATATCCACACACAGGAAAGATGTCTTCTATACTGTAAAGGTGAAGGGACAATGCCCACAGAAAGCAGCAATTTATAGTACAGGGTTGCCATGACAGTGGTTATCTGAAGTACTACACAGCAGGCTGCATGCAATTAGCAACTGGTGGACACTGACTGGTGCAGAGGCCACCACCTGCTCATGTGCAATACCAACAAAGCATGCTGCAATCTATTCAAACCAGTTCAATCACTCCACTGGAAAGACACAGAGAGAGAGAGAGAGAGAGAGAGAAGAAAAAAAACACATCAAGAAGGTTCACAAAGCTCAGGGTTGTGTTACAGTGGAAACAACATAACAGGTATGTGAAACAGATATGCATTTACTGGCATGTAGTATATGGCATAGAATAATAGGCTGTATACTGTGAAAGGATGCATATGTGCCATCAGTACATGTTCCTGCAATGATGTTGTGCTCAACAACTGCACTGGACAGTAGTATTAGTCCCTGTGGGCAGTGGGATATACCTGTCAAATGTGCAGACCAGCAGTGAATGGCAAGGATGTGACCCATGATATCTGTGTTCTGTAAATTATGGCTGGTGGGGGTATTAATACCGCCATGATAGACACATGGGTGAGAGACCACACCACCTGCAGGACAGTCTTGTTAGAGTGTAGTGTAGCATGACCACACTGCCATAGCAGTATAATATGCTTATCTAAAGTTTGTCACCATATACACCCCCATAATGTTAGTGTTCATATGTGACACCTGTCTGTGTTGGAGTAAGGCAGAACAGTTCAGCTGTGTAGTAAAGAAAGTACATGAGTGTGTTCCAGATGTTCGTACGCACCCCACATGCAGATACATATATGTGTGTGTGATACATATTCACAGCTGTGTATGTGTACAGAACCTCAGACAGTTATACATTTATATAGGTATATAAACAACACAAAATTATATCTACACATATATGCACATATGTATATATACATATATATATATATATATATATATATATATATATATATATATATATATATTTGTATACAGACAGATATATGTGTATGTGTGTATGTTTACATATATATATATATATATATATATATATATATATATATATATATATATATATATATATATAGAGAGATATATATATATATATATATATATATATATATAGAGAGAGAGAGAGAGAGATAGAGCTATATATCTAGATACACATATGTGTGTGTGTGTGTGTGTGTGTGTGTGTGTGTGTGTGTGTGTGTGTGTGTGTGTGTGTGTGTGTATATATATATATATATATATATATATATATATATATATATATATATATATATATATATATCTACATGGCAATACATTTTCCCTGCCATGACATGTCATCAATACACAACATACCTACACAGCAGTACATGGCTGCAAGATGGAGTGTGTAGTGAGGTGTGTAACCCATGTTGGGAACACATTGTAATTGTATGGGATGGTGGGGTATATATGTTGGTGAAGGGTATTAGGCACATATTGGTATGTAGGTCTGGTTGGGTGACAAACAAGACAGCATACAGGGCTGGTATATTGCACATGTGGTGGTTAAACACTATGGATGGGTAGTTACATTTGGAATGTGGAGGCTATTGAGCCCCCACATGGGAACAAAGGGAACATGGTTGCCATCCATGAACAGTCACAACAGCATCTACATGGACATAAAGGTGCCTGGAATGTGTGCTGGGCAGGAGGGACATGCATGTTGAACTGTATGTATGTGTACTGCATGCCTCCAGGTGATGTAGCACATACCCGATGTCACTGTGGACCTCCCTATGCCCAGTACCCACGACCTACATGGGTAACAGACACATGTCTGTGTGTGCTCCATGGGGGGGGCACCATCTCCTGAGGTGGTTCCACATGAAGGTAGTGATGGAACAGTAGGAAATGAGGTTCCGTGGTGGGCCATGGATGTGATGTGGACTGCTAACATGTGCACATTAGGTTGGCGTGGTGTTCCTGCTGGCATATAACCCCTACACTCATGGAACATATGTGGGCTGTAATAGTCCACACAATTCTAGAACATGTCCAACAGCATGCATAGATATCCCCAATACTACAGAATGGCAGATGTGTAGCAATCACATAGCAGGCCTACCACATGCATATGTGGAAACATAGTGGCAGTGACAATGGCATGCAGGTGAAATACCCTGTAACAGTCCTGCAACTCTAGTGTCCCCACAGGGAGCATATCTATAACCAGATAGCAGAAGGTGTTGTACAATACAATATATGGCCCAATGGTACACATACCAGACACATACCAGTAGCGTAGTATGAACATTATGTTGGAGCTGATATGGTGGCAGGAGACTGATATGTGTATTGTATTATGGTAAACTTGACATATGAGCTGCTCAGACATATTTCCATCATTATGTCTTTCAGGGATTATGGCACATCCGAGAAACACTGGATACAGTGCAGCTAAGGAGGAGATCATCCTCACTAGCATGATCCACAACTATAATATACTCTTCTCATGGACAAGCATGGACCAACAGGAGAGAACAGCCATGTGGACTGATGTGATCCGCAGGGTGAATGAGGTGGGGTTGCACAGCCAAACCTATGATAAGGTCCACCACCATTGTAGTGAGCTGCAATGGCAAGTACGACGTTGTGCCGCTGCTGTGCGGGGTGACCACCTCGCAACGGGGCGGGCATAACATCCACCCCCCTCTCACTAGAGTGGAGGAGCTGTTCATCAGCCTGGTAGCACCTGCCCGCTCGCAAGAGCTCCAGACATATACGGTCATGGAGGTGGGTGCTACTCACACACCACACATTGAGCATGCAGGTAAGGTTCCAGGGCATATCAGTAGACCACTGTATTGTATGCATCTGTACAAGTAGACCATGCATGTGTGAGATGTGGGGTATGTTGCTGTGTAGTACCGATAAGCAGCAATGCATAAACTTTAGTACTGTGGACTTCAGTTGTTGTTGTACTGTAATATTGCAGCCACCCTGTAGCAATGCCACAGCTGTGGCCACTGACATCTACTCTATCCCATGTCATTGTAGGTACCTCTGGGTATCAGCAAGGCAGCGGCCGGACGTCGGTGAGTATGGTTTACGGTTATGCTTGGCAATTCACTGTGCATGTCATAGTTAAGGTGTAGGCCATGTACACATCTAACACACCTACCCATAATGCATGCTGTACATGTGCACTGACACAGCACACACCTCACTAATGGGATTACCAGCCTCAAACACATGCAGTACACAGTCCATCTCAGACAACTGTGGCTACACTCCAGTGTACATTGCCCAGGCACAGCTGACATCTGCCCAACATACACAGCTATGTCATACACAGAGCAATTGAACAGGCTACATATAACGACATCCTGCTCTCTCTGCTAACACATGCTCCAGGGTCCTAAACCTAATCAACACATTACACAGAACATACTGGAGGGATAGGGCCTTGTCCTGGGGAATCACCACACTCTGGAATGGACTACCCATACATGTCAGGCAATGCTACTCATTGGCCCTCTTGACAGAAACACTTACCAGTTGGATGGGGAATGGGCAATACACCCTGGTTAGCATGTGTGTGTCACAGCCTGACAGGGGCACAGGGGAATAACATTAGTGGGTAGTGCATGGCAGGGAACCCCTGTGACTAGGCATATGTAGGCCCCAGAACCAATAGAACAGTACTCACCTATGAACCTCTGTGTACCACAGGCAACATCAGCCAGGGCCCAGTCATGGTCAATAATGGTCTCTACACTCACCATAGGTACAGTACAATGTTTGTGTGGGTGGTCTAATGGTAATCTACCACTCATACATGCACCACTGATGATGACCTATGTGAATACACATCAATCAGTCACTAAACACGTGTCCACATGTGATCCAGAAACACGCAGAGGCTGTGAGTAGCAACGGAAACACACCTGGCACACAGAGACACATCCGGCAATGGTGTGCACACCCATGAGATATGGTGCACAGTACATGCCAGGGTGCTGAACATATGCACATCAATGCTGTGGACATGGGTGCAGTGGATTCCAGGGGGAGGGCTATCACCTACAAACAGAAGCCATGCATCACAGCCATGTATAATGTTGGTAATGGGGATTGACTACAGTTGCACTGCATGCTGTTCAGCCCCACATGTCCTGCATGCTGACATATGTGTATTCACAGGTATGTGCGTGATACTGTACTTTACCATCACCTGCTAATGTGTGTGTGTTATGAGGTTGTGGGAGCAGTCTGTAGGTGCTGTCTGGTGTAGTGTATGGGTAGCCATGTATGTCAACTGCATGTGTGTATGTTTGTGTTTGTGGCCATGTCTGCACGTGTGTGTGTGTGTGTGTGTGTGTGTGTGTGTGTGTGTGTGTGTGTGTGTGTGTGTGTGTGTGTATATGTGTGTGTATTTACTGTTTAGCGGTGTTGTACAGGTCTTATTCTGTTCCCTGTTTTCCCCTCACAGGTGGCGAGGTGGGGCTGGGTCCCACCCGCATGGATTCTGATGTCACTGATACAGACAGTGACCATGAAGATAGGTGTGTTGAGGCACAAGAAGGGTCATCAGGGGCTGCAGCTGGGCCACCAATTGACAACCCACACGTATCCACACCATCCACACACACATTCACTCTTCCTCTACACACCTCATCACCATTGGCCATAGCTGAGGGGCAGCCTATGGTTGGCATGGGCCAGGATAGTGTGACATCTATGGCATGTGTGTCAGAACATAGCAGCCATAGCCAGATGTCTGGTGGGGTATCATATAGGCAGATGTGCAGGGGTGCTCGTATGGGCACTGCTGGACATCATGCACATGGCAGACGTGCAACCCCTATTTCAACCACATGTTTGTTCCAGACTGTCATGGAGGCACAGGCATGAATGGAACAGTACACCAGGCAGGGTCTAAGGGTGCAGAGGGCTTATCACACCTCTGTAACTGACAGCATCCGTGACCTAGCAGGTACCATCCATAATTACACCGAGGTCATGAATAGATGGTGGGTGAGACATTCGAACTCATCCAAAATGTCATGTCCATGCGTCAGGACAGAGTGGGATGGTTGTGACTGCCACATGGACGTATGCTAGCAACACCAGCAGCTGGAGGTCACCATGGACATCCAAACAGTCACAGCCGCTCCTGTAGTGGCAGTTCCAGCCCCAGCACTATGTGGTGGGGCTGTCCACAACCCATCAGAGCCAACCACGTGGGACCTGGATCCAGTGGATGCCTGTCAAACTCGGGGACAGTACTTGGTCTGGCTCTGTGCCTGATACTGCCTGTAGCACCCCTACCAGGCACAGGTCCCGTGTCCATGGCCAGAGATGGTGAACTGCAAACCCTGCCAGGTACAATCTGCAGCTGTCCCACAATTCCCTGTATAAGGCAGCCACATGGAGGGACTGTGTGCATGCAGACACACACACATAAACAATGAACCTAGGGCAACCACATACCTGCACACACATCACCATTGGCCCATGACAATACACAACCCCCTCTCACACACACACACACACACACACACACACACACACACACACACACACACACACACACACACACACACACACACAAACATGTTGTCAATTGTATGGCTCAGCCTAGGCCTCTGGCAAACCAACAACACACCCTGTGCATATGATGATACCTGTGCCACTGCCTGACATCTGTAACATCGATGCAGGGACAGGCTAACATGGTTCTGATGCACAGGGTGACTGTACAATAGTGTAGCAATGAAATGATAAGTCGAATGTTGTCAGCAGTTAAGTGAAATGCTAATATCCTGAAAGATGTAGCTGTGCAGCCATGATGCATCCTAGCTTTAATCAACAATGTTGTATTCTTGTCACCAGTATCTGTTCAGATTGGGTTGTGTTTGTCCATGTGCCGCATGGCTGATGGGTGTAGTGGTGTCAGCAGGCTTTCTACAGTGGATACCAGTGAGTGTAGTGGGTGGTACACATGCCAATGCCTGGGTACAACACACAGTGCCTTTGGTTAGGATGCAGTACAGGTACAGGACTGTACACATGGAGGTTTGTCCCCATGCAGGTAACACATCTGTTCCACATGTAATACCACCAAGACAGCATAGGCACAACCACACAGTGGTATATATGTGGTCTGCAATGTGGATGGCATTGAACATGCTAACAGCAGGGTGATGTCCCTCTCCCCACTCCATTGCAATCCTCACCTAAGTAACATGTGTGTGCCAATGCCGGTGGCATAGCCCTACCCTTAGGAGGGTATGAGGCACTCAACTACTGTGAATGGTGTAGACAACTAACAACCTGATTACATACACTGTACAGTATTACAGATAGCTATGTGGGGGGACAGATGCAACAATAACTGCAATTATGGCAGTCATGTCCACAACAGCCACACCCAATGAGTTATAGCAACTGCAGTAGTGCTGCACACCTCAACAGTGTGGAGGATGGCATTGACACATCTATGACCTGTGAAGGACTGTATGCCCACGGGATGGTACCTGTGGTATGTTGGCATATGCCAAGCAGTCCTGGTGGAAACATATCCTGTGAACAGAGGTAGATCTCGTAACAACTACACACATTCCTACAAGCGCGATGGTGTACAAAAGCCTGCTATCTACACCTGTCATGATTGGGTTAAGGAGGTATACTGGGTTCAGGTTTTATTCTCTGCCTTTGACAAGTCCAACATTGGCAGGGTCCCATGTGTTGAGATAACCAGTGACATTGGCCATGGGTTCATTGATGGTATGGTCCATGTCCCTGCAGACCATGGTCATCTGGCTACCGGGTGGTAGTTCCCAGCTGACATGGGTGGGTTTGTGGATGTCCTTGCCAACATTGGTGAAACCATTGTCAGGGGTAGGGCTATTGGATTGTATGAGGGATCCCAGCTACATACTGCACCTGCCCAGGAGGTTCCCCCAACCATGACATGTCACATGACTGTACTGCATGATATGTTAGTAATGCCAGCCTTACATCCTACAGGTGGGAAGGAGTACTGTTAATGTGTACTGCCCTTGTTATGTAGGTTCCTGCTTATGGGATCTGCTAAGGTTGTTATTGTATTGCAGGCCAGAAATAGCTGGCTGGGGGGTACCTATCCATGCCAGATGTATGTTGTTTGGGTCTCTCAGACCCATCAATGGTGCATGTGGACATATATGTTGTGGTTACATTCCCAGTTCCATCCACAGATGTATGTCCACATATGCCTATATTGATATATATGTGTTCACCTTTGACAGAGGGACAATCATTCCTTTGAACGGCCCTTTCTGCAAACAAAAAGGACTTACCCTTCGTTTCTTACTGCACCACAGTTAAGAGAACTGCAGTTCTACAGGCACCTTCGCTAACTCTCGAACTGCAAGTTGGAATACATATCATACTGGAGGGGTGCATGACTCCCTGCACCCCCCTCTGGAGGGCCAGGCCCCCCACAACCACCCTACTGTGATATACAAACTCCTAGTGTGCACTACAGTGGGGATAGGCAATTATTCCCTATCCCCACTATAGTGGCATCTGCAACCAAATTGCCTAATCTGCAATGAGCGAATGCATACTGACATTCGCACATTGCACATTATATGCATGCATTGCAGGAATGTGCAATGTTTGGAACATACTTTAGGCCTACCAACCTCCGGACACACAGACTTCTCCCTTTGAAAGGTGAGCCATATATAAGCTAACATATATGCATTCCTAGTGCTGTCTATATGTGGACATTTGGATATATACATATATATCATTGGCTGCATGTGTATCTATGTATATCTGTATGTATTGGCTTGTGTATATATACATTATATATATATATATATATATATATATATATATATATATATATATATATATATATGTCTATACCTATATCTACATATATAGATATGTTATATCCATTCAATGATGAATATATATATATATATACACACACACAAATACATCTACATGGTGGAATACATTCCCTGTAGTGCTGTATACCTGGGCTGGATGATATGTATGTGGACACATCATGATTATGCATATCTGCCATGGCTTAGTGGTAAATTACTTTGTGTATGATGTGCAGGGTCTTGGTTATGAGCCTTGCAGGACCTGTTTATTTTGCTGCTGGGCAGAACGCACAAACCTGCTTACAACTGCTTTATGGTGCCTTAATCACTCTCTATCCAAAGGGACGTGTTCTATCCAGCAACAAATTAAACAACTCTGGCAAGGCTCAAATCATGGACCCTGCACACCCTAGATAAACCGATGTACCACTAAGCCATGACAGGTACACAGATATTCAATGTTTCTGAAACATATCAGCCAGTCCTGTCATGCAACAGTGCAGAGAATGTTTACCAACATCCAGATGTCTGAGTGTGTCACTATAGTGCACCCCTAACAGATACAACATACCCATATATGTATAGATACACATGTGTTCTAATATATATGTTGTTTTACTACCTCTATATATATATATATATATATATATATATATATATATATATATATATATATATATATATATATATATATATATATATATATATATATATATATATATATATATATATATATATATATATATATATATATATATATATATATTGCTATCTATGCACATGTACCTATATATCTGTTAGCAGGTTAATATATCTATATAGGTATATATGGCCATACATTTGTAGATAGCAATTGCAGATTGACAAATACACCAATGTCCACATGCACCATTAATGGGGTTAAGAGGCCCCACACACTATACATCTTGTACGAATAGGCACCCCCCCACCACAGCCAAACACCTGCACCCTGCAATACATTACCAAATGCAGTCCGCCTCCTACAGGGCATGTAATATGTGGAAGCCGTCGACGTCCCCAGGATACAGATAGACATATACATATATGCAGATACAGATATATATATATATATATATATGAGTTCCATACACTAGATCGAATTTTCACTAATTCGAAATAGTGCATGGAATGCTCACTGCAGCGAAAGTGCACTTAATCAAAAGTGCACTTACACGAAGTTCAGTACAATGAACAGGTGTTGTACTGAACTTCCATGCAGTACTCACGGACCTTAGGGTTAGGGCACGGGTCATAGTAAGGGGATAGCCCTAAGGTCCGTGACGACTGCAACACAGTGAAGGACATAGCAATGTCCTCCACTATGGTGTGATAGTCAAAAACCTTAGGGTTAGGGCAAGGGGATAGCGTTACTAACTATCCCTTTACCCTAACCTGTGCCCTAAGCCTAAGGTCCGTGACTATTGCACCATAGTGGAGGACATAGCTTGTTTTTTTATGTCCTCCACTATGCTGCGGGGTTTTCGGTGAAGTGCACTTACGCAAAAGTTCACTTTTGTTAAAGTGAACTTTCGCAGAAGTGAGGCTTCCTATTACAAGTTCGAAGTAGTGAACTTTCATTCTTGTAATAGGAATCCATATATAAATATAAATATATATATATATATATATATATATATATATATATATATATATATATATATATACACACACACATGTGACTACACATACACACGCAGATATATGTACAGGCAGATATGTATGTAGGAGGTGCACACAATATGGAACGGCCAGTATGCCTGCAGTTAACACCTGAACAACTGGACACTTTATGGGCTAAACATACAAATGTCAATCATTGCCTAGAACATATACCCATAGAAAGGTCATAGTACAGACACCACATACAGGTTTGCAGAAATGGGACTCCTTTAATTGTGTACCATAACGGTCCTATATGCTATATCATATAGCAGTTCCAATACTGACAACCATATAAATGGAGTACTGCAACTGTGAAACAGTTACACCTATACAATTGTCTGGAAAGGTTCACAACTGTTGCAGTCCAAGCAAAGCCCTTCAGAATGTACAATAGTGCCGACAGACTGGGCCACAGGGTACCACAAATCAACAGTATGTACTGCAGGTGTGTAGTTCAGCAGCCTCTAACTACACTCTGTACAATCTCCATAGGAGCTAAAGACATTTTGTGATCCAATGGGTTGTACCCAGAACATATCAAAGCATAACGCATAGAACAGTCTGTATTGCAGGGGGCAGTAGGTGTGCAGTACCCCAAGTCATGTTAGTAGTTGCAATATAGGTGGAGTGCATGGTACTGTGCATCCACATACCTTGTGGCAGCTCACCCCTGATAACCCCACATTTGTAACAGCCTAGGTCATTTATGGTGCTCCCCACCTGGGCTCAATAATACAAGACCATATACCACTGTTACATACACTGGCCTCTGCAGTGCATAAGGGCGCACATGTGCTGTGTAGGTGATGCCCACACATATATGGCCCCAGCCCCAGTGTATGTGAGGGGGATACAACAGCAGTGTACTAATGGCTGCAATGGTAGTGTGATATACTCACAGCCCTCTACAGAACAACCCCAACAGCATGACAAATGTCCAGAACTTGGTATGTAGATGGGGGACAAAGGCTGGAACACAGGCATATAGGTGGAAAACTGTTGCTATACACTAAGCAAGATGTTGTTGTTGCAGGATAGTCTGCAACATACCCTTTGTCAGGGAATTGAGGTTAGATATAGACATGGATGTAGCCATGTACCGGTAGCATGCAACACACACACTGCCAGTGTCATATCTGACACAGGGCTTGTGTGGTGGACAGACATAACATGATATGCATACCTCTGCCCAGCAAGTGGTAGGCCCACAGTAGTGACCTATGCAGACAGACTGCATTCCAAGGTACACTAGTATGTACACAAAAAACACCCTATAACACCAGTACTATGCAAAGCATTACACAACTCTACCCACAGTCTGTCTGTAGTTCCTGAACCTCCTACAAATGTGTCTGCTCTGAGTGTGCATGTTCTCCTGTGAGAAGTATTGCTACCTGTTGCCTGTATCACTGATGCCCACACAGGAAATGTGAAGGGACCACAGCCATATGCTGTAGGGATTTATAGTGGGTGCTTGCCATGACAGTGGTAATTCAATGTAGTACACGTGTCATTATATATATATATATATATATATATATATATATATATATATATATATATATATGTATGATCTGGTATGTGTACATATATTTCAACCATATGCCATGGGCAAGTAGTGTAGCCGTACCCCAGCCCCTACAGGCACAATGTCGTAGTGCAAGGGGATGTCAGGTATGTATAGCAGGTATATTACTAGCCTGTTGCTACTGTCATTGGGATTGTCTATACAGACATGCTGAAATCTGCCTATAACATGTGTGCCATTGGCTACTGACAGACATCCTATGGACATTATTGTAAAGTACTGCTGCTAGCATGTAATGCCCCTGTGTAGTGCAGCAGAGATATTGGCCACTTTATATGGAACTTCGGACACACCCTGTACAGTCCAGAGGTATGCACATATTCCCTTAGTGCACCACATGTGTACCGGGCCTGACAATATGGATGAAGACAGCCATGTAGATGGGTATAATACATAACGACTGGTATACATTTGGCACCATAGGTGTTGGAGTCACACAGTCCTGTCTGGCTGACACATAATGACTGCTGGTACAGGGGTGCCATGGACACATACTTCCCACTAGATAATGACATGCATCTGTACAGCATCCCACTGGTCTGTCTGACATTCCTGACATTTAAGGGAGGCCCGGCAGCAGTACATCTGGCTAGTATCTGCACATGACATCCCACTGGTTAAGTACACTATGCTGCTAGGCATGTAACAATGCACTGTGTAGGCTACAGGCAGACTGGCTCAACACTGTCCTACATCTTGTATGGGGGAATGCACATGTACTTGCATATATAGCAGGCTCAAAAGCTATGTCACAGCACAGGGTAGGATACACCTGTGTGACAGTGCATTACCACAACCAGTGTGAACACAGCCACAGCCACATATGGTAGGCTAGCATAATATTACAGTATATGGACTATCTGTTCTACACCATCCTCATATGTGCCAGTCACAGAATGTCCCTACATATACTGAGCCGCTACACAGTTTGGTCTGATGACTGTCTGTGGTATGGGATATGTTTATGTATGGCCCTACACACGTGTACAGCAAAATGTTACCATACAGTGGGGCAGCATGTAACATCTGATAGATGGGGAGCTAGGACAATGACATCTACCACAGGCTGTACACAGACTAAAGTACATATTAACAATACACACACTGCCGACATTCACCATCACTACACAGACCTCAGTACTGTACAAACATCGACAGAATGTCCAGCTAATGTCATGAAATATAACCTCTACTGTACATGACATGTGTATTACTCTGATATATCACTGGCTTGTTATCAGATATGGTGACACTATTTATCGTGTACAGCACATATGCACCACTTCATGCACACCATATGTACAAATGTTGACAGTGGTGTGGCTGACAGCACATACACAGGGCTAGTATATACATGTTGCTGTGATAACCTTGTATATTTTCCATTGTAATGGTGTTTGTGGCAATATATGTCCTATGAGGATATGAAGTCAGTAACTGTCACGGCCTTCACCATCTACAGACTGCAATCCACACTACTGTCTGCATTCCACAGAGAGATGCACTGTGGATAACACATAAAACCATAGGCACAATACTGTCCAGTCTGCAGATGTCCCTGCAGATGGAGATTCCTCATATACATGGAAATGACATGGCAGGTATTACTACATGTACGACAGGTATATCCAGACAAACACTATTAAACCAACATTACTCCAAGTGCAGTATAGCAGCACTTACAGTCTGTAGTCAGGTCAGACACATCCCCCTCCTATTTGTTGGCCTGTTTCCACAGTGTATGTTGTTGGAGGTGAATCCCCAATCCATTTGGGATGCTGTTTGCCAAACAACAGATCTAGTTCCTGCTCACAGTGACTGAAAAGGCACAATGCCACCATGAGTTTCCTAGGTATTGGAATGTGCTTCCATGCAGTTGGCTATGGGATTGTTACCACAGCTGTTCCACATGCAATCAGCTAGGGGAGGGCTGCAATTCATGCAGAGACCATCAGCTGATCATGAGCATCACATAAAATACACATGCTGCTGCCTAAGCAAGGCAGGTGTGGGTCCCGACATCCACCAGAGAGGGAGTGGGGGAGGCAGACAGAGGCAAATACATGTCAGGGAGGGGTGGAGTGTAAAACTGAAGCATGTTCGTGACACACACCTACCAGCACAGGGTATCAAACCCCGACTATGTAGTGCTACCACAGTTCAATGCAGTTATTGGACACACCACATGGGTTACCTGATGTGGAGCACTCATAACATATATGTGAGGGTGAGTGACATCTGAAGCAGGGATACAGTAGATATACGGTAGGTGTTGTACACATGTCTGTCTGCATGTACAGGTGCCAGCGTCAACACAGGCACACTCACATAGGGACACACACACATTGACACACTTGGCAGGGCCAGGAGTGCAACTCATCACTAGTGGGATTGCCACAACATGTCAATGTGCAGGTATCACATGCACCACACAAGTTATACGGAGGCCGTATGGGCAAAGGGTACGAGGAGATGTCACACATCAGACAGCATACTTCAGTATGCCCTGGGGGGTTGTAGTGAGTGTGGATGTGGGCATACGTACCATACAATTCACACACATGAACACACAGGTTGCCAGTTCTGACATGCATGGGTGCATGTCTACATGGGTGTGTGGTGGTCAACTGTGCCAGCAGGCTGTACAAGGGTAGATGATGGGTATACCTTGGCATCAGGGCACATGACAATGGTCTGCATTGTGGATCAGGCCTGTAGTTACTGCATTTTCCCACACAGGTGGGTATTGCATCCTCCATTCAGTCACCTGGGTGACTACTGTGTGTGACCAATGCTGTACACCACATGCCATGTATGTGTTCCTTAGTCCATGACATGGATGGTCTCTGGGATGTAGACACCTCCCACATGCATGTACAGTGAAATGTGGAACTGTACCTGGGGTGTCTGGCCCATGTTGTGAACACAGATTATCATTGGATGTGCCAGTCTTGCCCACCTGTGGCAGGAACTGTTACTGGGCAGCAGGTTTAATCTTCACCTACATTGATGGCATGCCAACAGCATTCCCGGATGTCAGTGTCATCTGTCCATACAGAACATGTTGTCAGGCATGGTATGTCCATTGTCAGGCATGGTATGTCCATTGTGAGTCACATGTGAAGGCACCACATGTGGTGCAGGTGTCCATTGGGGAACATGGTAGAGGAGCACTGTCTGCATGTACGTGCATATTGGACAGATGGGCAGGGTGACATGCCCTCTGTAGCCCACTGCTATCACTGCATAGCTACTATCAGTGACCAATATGCAGTGTACTACCCACATATTGGCTGCTGCCTAGGCATGTGTGTTCATATGACCCATGGGTTGAGTGTGTGCTCTGGGTAATAGTGAGGTTGCTAACATGTATGGGTATGGCTTTGCAACCCTGCCTCCCAGCTAATTTACATCTGTTATCCCTGTATGGTTGACATTGTGATATATAGTAGGGCCACCATAAAATAAATTAGCAACACCCACTCCCTAATGCCCACAGTTGACACACACTCACCTCTACACAGGATACAGGTCACACACACACACTTATGTCTGGGAGTAGAACCCCTACCTAACTATTCTATTACACTACAGCACTATGTAGTTATAGTACACGCCACAGACATTACTGGAGTACTATTTCCCTACAGGTGTACTTCACAGTGAATGACATCAGCAGGATTACCAAAGTAGGACATTTCAACTGTACTGCGAGTGACTAGCCTAAAATGCATTGCTCCTTACACAGCCAGTGAGACACACACAAACCATCCACAACTGACATGTGTGGGTATAAAACCCTGATCAAGGTCTATATCACACTACAGCATGGAGCTGTTATGGGACACATCACAGGGATTGCTAGTGACTTCCTTCTCCAAAGGTGTATTTCACATTGAATGACATCAGCAGGTTTACCAGAGTAGGGCATTTCAACTGTACTGCAAGTAACTAGCCTAAACTGCATCTTTCCCTCCACAGACAGTGAGACACAGACATAACATCCACAAGTGACATGTGTGGGTATAGAACCGCTGATTGAGGTCTATATCACACTACAGCATAGAGTTGTTTTAGGCTGCACCACAAGCATTTCTAAAGAGCTTTCTCCCCAAAGTGTTACTTCACAATGAATGACATCAGCAGGATTGCCAATGTAGGGCATTTGAAATATACTGCGAGTGAGTAGCCTATGATACATTGCTCCATACACAGATATTGCAACACACAAAACATCCAGAACTGCCATGGGTGGAGATGGAACCTTACCACAGTTCTACACCACACTGCAGCAGTACGCAGTTACAGGATGCCCTACAGAGATTACTGGGCTATGACTATCCCACAGGTGTATTTCTAGGTGGGTGATATCAGCAGCCTTGTCAAAGTCGAGTATGTGTATTATACGGGGTGTGCATGGCCTAAAAAGCATTGCTCTCTACTCAGTTGGACACACACACAGATTTGCACACCAACACACATACACACAGTTGCCAGGTCTGGGGTTAGAACACCTACCTCACTACTTGATTACACTACAGCAGTACACAGTTACAAGGTGCACTACAGAGATCACTGGGCTATGATTTCCCCAGAGGTATATTTCTAGGTGAGTGACATCAGCAGCCTTAACAAAGTCAAGTATGTGTATTGTATGGGGTGTGAGTGGCCTATAGAGCATTGCTCTCTATGCAGTTAGACACACACACACACAGTTGCCAAGTCTGGGGTTAGAATACCTACCTATTTTATCACACTATGGCGGTATGCAGTTACAAGACGCGCTATGGAAATTACTGGGCTATGATATCCCCAGAGATGTATTTCTAGGTGTGTGACATCTGCAGCCTTGCCAATGTTGTGTATATGAACTGTACTGAGTGTGAGTAGCCTAGAAAGCATTTCTCTCTACACAGCCAGAGACTGAGACACACACATACACACACTCACACAGTTGCCATGTCTGGGGTTAGGACTACTACCTAACTAGTTTATCAGTACTGCAGTACACAGTTATGGGACGCGCCATGGGGATTACTGAGATACAGCTCCCCCAAAGGTGTATTTCACATTGGATGAAATCAGCAGGCTTGTCATGATACTGCTATGGGGAGGGCAGTGTGTGCATGGGCCATAACACATTCATGTTGGGGTTGACATGCCACATGCGGGCACACACAGGGTCATATGCCACAGGTACGTGTATACAGCTACTAGGTGACATCTTCCTTGTACAGTCATGTTGCACAGCTGGCACGTGCAACATGCCTTCATGCTGACAGATACTGGTGGCAAGTATCTGCAGTGAGCAACACCTGCACCTCATGTATTTGGGGCCCTTTGGCTGTGTGCTGGGTGGGACAGGCCCAGATGTCTCCTTGTCATGGTCACCCTCTTCAACACATCTATTTCCATCTGCCTTTGGCTTATTATAGTGTGTTGTCCTTACATATACGTCTGTATTCCTACCCACTGTGTATGCAAGGCAGGAGTGGTGCATACTGACATGTGTCTGCACTGAGAACTGCAACTGCTAGATATGTCTGGTCCACTGTTGTTTGCTGACATGGCCTGCTTTTGTTTAAGTGTGTGAGCATGCCCAGTATGAGCTTTCAGTATGTTGTTGACTGACATTGCCTTCATTCCTTTTAGTGTGTGAGCATGCCCAGTATGGCCATCTATATTGCATCCATCTATGTTCCTCACCAAAAGGATAAAGGGTCTCAAAAATATGTCTTATGCTGCCCGACTGAAAGAACTCCAGCTTTATTCAGTCTCATACCGCTTGCTCAGAGGTGACCTGTGCCTGACATATAAGGCCATGTCAAACCCAGATTTGATGAATATGCTTCACCTCAAAAAATCTAGATCCCTCAGAACCACAAGGGCGGGAGACTTAAACCTTGACACGGTTATAAATAGAACGTGCTGGAGGGACAGATTCATCACCCAGAGACTCCCTATGCTGTGGAACAAAATCCCGGTACATGTGAGGCAGAGCACCTCGCTGGCCTTGTTCAAGAGGAATCTTGACCAATGGATGGGAGATCGCAGATATACCCCAGGGATTACTTCAGTGTCACTGCTTGACAGAGGCACAGAAAAATGATAGGCATAGTTTTTATTCAAACTAAAGGGGTGGCGAAAGCCACATAACTATGGGCTAGGCTTATAAATGCCCTTGGGCAGATAGCCTAGTATGAACCTATGAACCTATGAACCTATGTGTGGATCAAGTCTAGGTGGTTTGTACTGCAGTGCTGACCTTTGTGCTGTACACCAACAGGTAGCATGCTGTGTCTGCAGGGTATACATTAGTCATTTGGCATTGACTGCTTCTACATTTCTGCTTAGTGGGGGGTGGACACAAAACCGTTCCTACATTTCTACACAGTGGTGGGGGGCACACCTGACTGTTACAATAAGTGTACATGGGATGGTGAGGCACACCTTACACTTTTACACAGTTGCTAGGACGGTACTGGTATGTCGGGTACACCATTTCAGTCTGTAGTCTTACCTATCGTGCTGGCTAGAGGCATATCAGTGTACTACAGATCGTAGCTTTCACTCCCTACATATTAGTTTCTGACTTCCTAGCCTTCACAACTGACATCCAACTGGCTGGCCTGCTGTAGTCTGTCTGTGTAGGGCTGGGGTAGAGGTTACCCATGGGGCTCATTCAGAGGCCATAGTACAGCATTTGTATGTGTTTGCCAACACCTATCCTGCTGGCTGTGACTGTTGTTTGGTATCTGCCCCCCCGACTGGCATGTGTGAGTCACTTACCTTGTGGGTGTCTCAGTACTGAGGGTGATGATGCAGGGCTGCCTATGTCGGATGCACATAGTACACTCCCTATACATCGCTGAGCACAGGTAGTGTCATGTTTGGCATCCCTTTTACTGTATGTGCGAGTCAGAGAGAAGTGTCATTCCCTGGGTCCCTACTGTGTCAGTGCATGTGCTATGCATTGCCTCTTGGCCAAGGCCAGGGCATACTGAGCACACCTCCTTCTGCCTACTGGACAGGCTCAGGTTGTTCCTCCTCTGAGTCACTCTGTGCCTGTTCAGGCCTTGGCACTGGTAGGAGGCTGTGTGGCCCTGCCTTGTGCTGTTCCTACTGCAGCTGTCTCCGCAGGATCATATTGTGTAGCATGGCACATACAAGGACAATTTGGGTACATGTAGTTGGTGAGTACTGCAAGGCTCCACCGGATGTGTCCAGACACCGGAACCGTGACTTCAGCATCCCAAACACATGCTCTATTATGATTTATTTTTGTGTGTGTGCTTAATTATGGAGTTCTTGTTCAGGTGTGTGTGCATTTCTGATTGGTGTCATCAGCCATGGCTCCAGTGCATATCCAGCATCCTCCACTAGGTGACCGTGTAGGATGTCCCCATTGGCAAATATCTGGTACAGCTGCATCAGATGCCAGATGTGAGAATCGTGGTAGCTTCCAGGGCAGCCAGCACACACATTCACTATTATGCCCTGGGCATCACACATGACCTGGCAGTTGATGGAGGGGAAGCCCTTGCGGTTGATGTAGACCCTATCCCGCTCACCTGGTGGTGCTTTAATGCATATGTGCATGCAGTCTATTGCACCCACTACTTCAGTGTATTCTGCTATCTGGTGGAAAATACGCATATTGCTGGCCAACGTCTCACAGGTGATGGGGAAATATACATGCTCACCGACATGTGCTGACATGGCATCCAGGAACTGGTGGAGTACCCTGGATGCTGATGCCTGTGAAATCTCCATCATATCCCCAGTTGGCCTCTGGAAGGTAACTGTAGCTAGTATTCTTAGACCTACACATACCTATCCACTGGGATGGATTCCCCTCTGTTAGTTCTGTGTGTGAGGCGTGGCTGGCACAGCTCAACAGCTCATAGGAGGTTCCTATCCACCCTATAGCGCTCCACTATCTCCAGCTCATGTAGCCCTTGGTAGGTTACCCTGGGTCTGTACACTCCTCAGCCTCCTCACTGTGGGTTGCTCAGCAGCATTCACATCCTCACCAGCGTAAGCCTATTGCACATGCTGGTTTATGATAGCAAAAGCAGCCCCTAACATTTTTTTCTATTGCTTTCGTTTTGTAAAATTTCCCCGTCTGTATACACTGGTGGTGCAGGGTTTTTGGGAAAAACAAGGGGGAAAGGTGTTTGCATAGTTTATAGTGGTGTGCTGGGCTGGACTGGTCTGCTGCCTGAGTAAGTGGCTGATTCTGATACATTTTACCTGTCAGCTAAGCTAGTTCTCCTTGATTACCTTCCTACTGCTGTTTTCCCTTTCCATTGCCTTCCTGTTTAAGCCTGTGTGCCCGCAGTGCAAACACAGTGCTCGTATGTGCACATAGCTGCTTTTTCCTGGTTTAACTTCCTTTTTCTTCCTGTAGGACCTGGTGCATGGCACACACACCCGCTTACACTTTGTAAAGTGTGCTAGGCAGGTTTAGACACACCCCTGCTAGTCCCAAATACAAACTCCATAAGGCAAGCAAACATACTACCCAGGGCTCTATCATAGGGGACTATACTGTATGACACAGTGATACCCCACTCACCAGTATAACATACTACCCAGGGCTCTATCATAGGGGGCTATACTGTATGACACAGTGATACCCCACTCACCAGTATAACATACTACCCTGGGCTCTATCATAGGGGGTTATACTGTATGACACAGTGATACCCCACTCACCAGTTTAACATACTACCCAGGGCTCTATCATAGGGGGCTATACCGTATGACACAGTGGATACCCCACTCACCAGTATAACATACTACCCAGGGCTCTATCATGGGGGCTATACTGTATGACACAGTGATACCCACTCACCTGTATAACATACTACCCAGAGCCCTATCATAGGGGGCTATACTGTATGACACAGTAATACCCCACACACCAGTATAACATACAACCCAGGGCTCTATCATAGGGGGCTATACTGTATGACACAGTGATACCCCACTCACCAGTATAACATACTACCCAGGGCTCTATCATAGGAGGCTATACTGTATGACACAGTGATACCCCACTCACCAGTATGAAAAAGGAGAAGATAACAGTTAGTTGCTTATCTGGAGCCAGGATCTGACAATTCAGTCATGCACTCATGTCACTGCACCACAGGTACCAGCATGAGTCAATCATAGTACATGTTGGTGTAAATGACCTGAGAAGTACCACCCCAGACTATAGGAAAGAAGATATTATTAATTTCTCAGAATATGTGTCTCTGGCTGGTATGTGGCTAGCACTGAGTAGCATTGAGTAGCATTCTACCTTCACAGTGATGCCACTATACAGACAAAAGTGATTGATTCCAATAATTGGCTTAGTATCTGGTGTCATTCTAGGGGAATACAGTATGTTTCAACATGGGAGGACATGGCTAGCAAACCACGTTGCTTTGTCAAGGATGGTCTGCACCTGCCCCCCCCCCAAGTTTCCGAATAGCAGCTAAAACTTTTTACTCCGTCATAAAGCCTTTTTTCGATAATGCCAAATTTACAAACCTTAAAACATAGCAAAATCATCCCAGGAAATATCAAGGTGTCATTGCTTAATACCAGGAGTTTAAACACAAAACTATATTTCACGCAAGCTGTCTTCACCATGGAGAAAGTACAGTTGTGGTAAGTTGATCTTAGCATAACAGTAGATGTTTTAATGATCACTGATGCATTAGCCTTAGCTATATGACTTATATCCTACTAAGGATATAACAGCAGGCCAACTTCCAAAGCTTCAAGATATCTTCCACATGCCCAAAAGCTGAGATGACTAAAGGACAAGTTTTGGTGAAAAGACCTTCAGAGCTTTCCTGCCAGCAGTGAGAGGGAGGATGAGCCCTGAAAGGACAGTGCTAAGAATAACAAAAAAATAAATGTGGACACACTGTCACAAAAAACACACCAAAAAAAACAAGGGGGATGGAGGGAGGGAGGGAGAGGCTGCTGCAGCAGTGATAATTCAAACATCTACTCTTATGGTCAGTTCAACTTACACAACTATACTGTGTTCATCATATTGATCACTGTTGGAGTAGCCTTAGCTATATGGTGGATTGCCATAGCTAACTATATTTGGGAGGAGGAGGAAGGAAAATAGCCAGGAGCCCCTGGAGAAAGATCCTAGCAACGGTCAATCTAGACCTAGAAAAGGAATCAAGCTTACAATGCTTTTTAAAAGTATGTGTGTGTGTGTGGGTGGGGGGGGATGCTGGCTTGGATGGCACACTAAAAGCAGCACAAATTCTCTGCTCTGCAGTAAAGAAATCAGTTCTGTCAAGAATTATTCATAAACCCCCCCATAGAAACTATTTACCATCTATAATCTACATGAAACATTTTGGTGTATTTTCTAGCAAGTAATCTTTATATTTTCCTGTCATACTACAAGGAAGAAGAAAAGGAGAGAAAAATATACACCGAAGAGAGATGAGCTTTGCTAAATCCACTCAACAAGAAAATTCCTTAAAAGAACTACAAACAATTCTAGTAAATATTCAAGACTTAATGAAAATTGACAAGTTAGACATTAATGTAGACAAAATAAAAGAAGATACACCAAAGCAGATTGAAATATTAAGTGATGCCATGCAACAGCAGAAAAGTCAAATATCAGTTTTGAAGGAATCAGTGACTGACAGACTACAGATTAACTGAAAAAGAACTGAAAAAGAAAAGAATATTGAGTTCCTTCTACAACAAAATAATAGTCTCATCAACAAAATAGATGACTTAGAAAATCGTTCAAGAAGAAACATTAGAATATAAGGAATACCAGAAGGAATGGAACATGCTAACATTTCTCTCTACATGGCTCACAAAAACATTAAACTTACCAGAAGCTCTATCTTTTGTTATTGAAAGAGCCCACAGATCACTATCCACTGCTATATCTTATAATAAGGATACCCATCCAAGATCAATTATTGTGAAATTTATATCAAGTCAAGACAAGACCTTATCCTAAAATCTGCCTGGGCTCTTTCTCCTTTAAAAAATGGAAGTCAGATATTGCAATTTGACAATGACTACTCTTCTGCAGTTATCACTAAATGAAAGACATATCTTCCTCTTATAAAATCACTAAAAAAAATGGCATCAAGTCACAACTAATCTTCCCTGCTAAAATGAGAATCTGCCTGCCAGAGGGAAAAAAGGCTTTGAAAGTTTTGAGGAAGCTTACTCATATGTGCAACAAAAAAACTTAATACCACTAAAAGAACAAATGGATACCTCTTCTACATTAAAAAGACAAGCATCAAAAACTGGGTTGTTAAAGATAACAAGAAGAAACCTAGAGACAAGTAAAAATTATATCAGTTTATAACATTCACTAATTTACATTTCCCTTAGGACTTCTATTGTTGTTTTTTTCCCCTTCCTTTTAGAGAAGTAAAGGTATTTTGTCATTATTCCTTTTTAACATATCAAAAAGAAAGTTCAATATCACATTATATATAACATCTTATTTTCAAAAGTTACTCCCAGAACAAAAAGTTTATTTTCAATATATTTTAATAAAAAACAATCTCAGTAAATGATACATCTGTCATCAATTCAAAAATGTGAGTTTACATATGTTTAGTTTAATATTAAAAAGTATTTATGATCTTATTTGAAGTATAGAGACGGTGTGTTTCTGCTAAGAGTTCATTTCTGAATGTAATCTGGGCTTATGTAGACAAAGGGAGGGTAGTATATGTGTTTTTTTCCTCTGTGAGAGAAAAGAACTGTAGCTGTAAGTGTTAATATTATATGTAGTTGTAAGTGTCAGTGTGGAAATAGTCATATGGTGATCATTAGGTAATTAGTTATATCCTTTGATCAGGGAATAGTGTTACTTAAATCAAATATACAGATGTTTGAAAATTGTATTTGTATCCTACAATTGGATGTTATCTTGTGTTTATGGTTTGTGTATTCACATGTGGTAATTCGAGAAAGCTCATGAACTATACACTGTGTAGCTGAGATCTGTTTCAGTTAGGCTTTTTGGACATAGATGAGCCATCTGGCCCTTTCACAACTTGAAAGCATGTCCACGAGCCTTTTTAATAAGAAAGATTCACCCAGGTATTACAAATTCCGACTTACCCACCTCAGAGTGATGATTCTGAGGATTTTTGCAAGTTCACTAACTCACGCTTATGTACAGAATGTCTATTTCATTATTTAAAACAAATGGAGAAACTGCTGTGATGACAACAGCACAGTCTTTGACCTTTGAACAATTAAGGAAAAAGAAAGATCCAACCGGAAAGCCAGAAGACGTTCGTAGTGCCTTGGAAGCTTATACCTAAGCCAAAGTCTGAAAACTTAAACTTGTAAATACATTAGTTATCTTGTATATGTAACATAATCAAGCTCAAACTGAGTACTTGCACAGTATGAATTACGACCTCTGCTTTATCCTGATAACCTAGCAGTAACTGATGGAAAGTAGAGATTTTACATTGGTCATCACTTTTTCATCTATACCGCATTTTGACCATAGCTAGAGTGATGACAGTTATATATTGGTTGTGTGCATAACAGAAGTAATCTTAGAATTTAGTGTATGTTATATGTATATATATATATATATATATATATATATATATATATATATATATATATATATTTTTTTTTTTTCCTCCATGTTAAAGCAACAGCAAGCTATAAACATAACAGTTAATACAGATCTGTACAACACTACTGAGATCAGCACAGACCTGCAACCTGTAGCACATATCAATATACTGGTGCACTCATAGATTCAACTGAAATGTGTAGTAGCCTTCCCTCTAAATAGGAAAACAAATTCTAAATAAACAAAATACAAAATTATTGTCTATAGGCACTGTTTATATCTTTAAAGGTATAGTGTACACAGATTGTCTGGATACTTAATATACTTGTTAGACTGGCTTTTTTTACAGTAGCAGTTTTAGTAAATGGACAATTATTCATTAACTTCTGATAAAGAAATTTGGTAATAAGCTCTTGAATATTAGATTATATACTTCTTAATAATTTAATCCCGACAAAAGATATGTTGATTTTATCAGTCTTTAAAGATCTATATAAGAATATAGATCATACTGATGATTCCTGATATTGCTTATAACTATTATTCGCCCAGACATTCTGCTTTAAAATGTTGAGAGA
Organism: Protopterus annectens; assembly: GCF_019279795.1. Classification (NCBI taxonomy): domain Eukaryota; kingdom Metazoa; phylum Chordata; order Ceratodontiformes; family Protopteridae; genus Protopterus; species Protopterus annectens. Next base: position 529,708,954 of record NC_056739.1, on the reverse strand, counting down.
TGTGGCATTATCACGAAGCCATATAATGAACAGTAATTATCTCCAATACATATACACTATTACTTACCATATAATGGTCTGTGGAATTTCTAAGTAAATACAATTAAACTATATGGTGATGGGGGGACACGTCTTCTAAAAATATTTCATTACAAAATGATTTGAAGGTTATACAATTTGGGTTGTCTGCCCTCTTTTAAATATAGTTAAATATTATATGTTAATTTAATGACTCTAGTAATGAACTCCAGTAGAATTATTCTGAAGACTTGTACTTTACAACTATATAACTGCAATTCACAAAATGATAAAATAGTTATTATGGGAAGTGGTTTTAAATACTTTACTCATGATCAAAAAATATTACAAAATAACTACCTATAAGAATATAAACTATTAATAGAAGCAAATTTACAAGAATTTATTAAAGTGTTAACATTTTCAAGTCAAATCATAGCCAAATTCACTTTAAGATACTTTATTATAAACATTATCTACTGCAGATTTAGATCTTCCTTTTGATTTAATCTCACTTTTGTTCTCTACTGATTTGTTTACTCCTTTTATTATAAGCTATACTTACTGGCAGTAGCAGAAAGCTACTACTAGTGGATATGGTTAGACTGAATAGTGGCCTATATGAAAAACATACAAGGCCAGGAACATTAGGTTCCATGATTAGAGAGTTTAATTTGTATAAAATTGAATTTCTCACATTAATCATAGTTGTTTGGTCCATAATAAGTAATATCATTTATCTCAAAAATATTAAAGGAAATCACTCTAAAATATCATTAGAATTTAAAAAAGGTTTACGATTTCATTTTATACTTTATTGCCCCTAAATGTTAATGGGTTAAATAGTCCTATAAAGAGAGCTAGTATAAATAAATATCTTTCTTTGCATAAAGCTGATATAGTTTTTCTACAAGAAGTACATCTATTACCACAAGATTTAAATAAACTACTACTAAAGAATGATGTAATGCTGATTGGCTGTCAATTCAAACAAAAAAGAAGAGGTGTATTAATTCTTTGGAAAAAAGGTCTACAGTTACCCGAGATTATAGACTCTTACACAGATAATGATGGCACGCTTGCCCTGGTAGTAATTAAAATTCAGAAAAAGTATTATACTCTAATTCTTAATGGATCCCAAGAATTGGCAAAGAATCAGTTAGAAATTACTTGGACATTATTACTCTACACTCCAAAGGATAGATAATACTAGCAGGAGATTTTAATTGTATCCTATCTTCAACAGATACAACAAACCCCAAATCTTTTAAAATTTCTCCTGCAGCTTAACAATTAAATTATATTAACTCTAGGAATCTAAATGATACATATAATATAAAGGTGCCTCACTCTCTAAATTTCTCACATTACTCATATAGATTTGGCACGCAGACAAATATAGACAAAATTATAGTAACAAATTCCTTACTATCAAAAATAGAAAAAGAAGAAAACATCTTGCCCCTATTGGATCATAATGCTATTATTATGAAAATAACTCTACATACTGACCCCGGGATTCATGAAGCTTGCGCCAAGTGTAGCGTTGGCGTTCCAACACCAAATATGGCCTGCAAGCAATCCAGGTACGAGCTGTTTCCACATGCACTACGTGTGTACACTTCGCTCGCACAGCTCCTGGCCCCTGTATGCTAATTACCCCATTTGCAGCAGTGTAGCCTGCAAATGAAGGTATTTAGCGATCCAGGAAGTGGTGCAGGCCTAGTGTAAGCATGCAGATATGTAAACTGTAAAAAACGGTTTACATTTTTGCAAACATAAAATCGGAGCCATGACAGCCAGCCAAACATATGTATTATATCATTAATATATGCCAATGGCTAACTATATAGCCATTGGCATAAAAAAAAAAAATGTACAAAATATAAAAAGAACATTTAATTTAATTTTTTGCACTATAGCGAAGTTTAAGCGCCAGGCAGCAGAGTGCAAACTGGATCGCATGGAAAATAGAAAAATATAGAATAAAACTGCAATGTAACATATATCATGATCTTCCCATAATAGTCAAGGGCAGACATGTTGCACCACACCATGGTGCAATGGTTGCTAAGGTGCTGTGACAGTGTTTTGTGCAGTATCTAGGAATAAGTAGGTAATGCCATGCAAATGAGAGGAGTAATAGTGAATCACAGATTCCCCACTGGTGTAAGGATGCTCCTAACAGTGTAGCGTTATAACACAGAGGTGTGCTCTTGAGATAGAAATGACATCAAGAGAGGGGTGTGTCACCTTTGCTGTAAGCAGATTGGAGCACTGCTAATCCGGTGTCCCGTAGCTAAGCAAAGCTGCAGGAAAGGGGTTTGTTGAACTGGCTATAGCTTTGCTTAGCTGAGAGCACACAAGGTAACTGAGTATGCATGTGAATGGAGATTAAAATGTGCTTAAAATCGGTAAACGGGTTTGTGCGGCATGCATCGGGGCTGAAACAGGAAGGATATAAGAAAAGAATAAGGAAATGCTGCAGCAGAAAAATTGGAGTACAGATGACTAATTAACACGTAGAAATCTACAGTAGGCCATTGACAACAGCTAACAAGGCTGCAAGCAGCTACCTGCAGAACAGGAAAGGGGAGGGGCTGTACTGCAAAGAAAACAGTAAAGTGTCACAGCAGAACAAAGCAGATTTGCATTATATCAGCTACAAGACACATTTTGCAACACATGACTGGGTAGGGAAAGCACAAAACAAGAAAGACAGCAGGTGGACACATGCCGATAATGGGATGAGATCCTGATATAAAAGTGAATTAAAGGGCAACAGATTAATCAATGCAGGCAAGCAAAACTCCACACTAAAGGCCCCACACTTGCAGTACTCACTGTAAAACCCATAATTAAGATACCCTGCAGCTGGAATTGCTCATACACACCCAATGACATCAACAGCATCCATAGCACAATAGTATAAAGTGTGAAAGCACCTCACACACACTTGTGTATTCCCATACACTCTGCACCATTGGTGTATACAGACGGGGAACTTTTAATATGTACATGTTAGAGGCTGCCATAGCTTTGATCCACCAGCATGTATTGGAGACTGAAGGTGGTGTGGAGGATGATGCTCACAGCCACCCCAGGCACCAGAGGAGAAGAGGAGTGTTCAGACCCAGGGTAACCTACCAGGGGCTACATGATCTAGAGACAGAGTGTTACAGGGTGGACAAGGGCATCCTGCAGCAACTTGTGGAGCTGTGCCGACCACACTTCAGAGCCAGAACAAACAGGGGGGAACCCATCCCAGTGGATATGAAGATATGTGTAAGCCTGAGAATACTAGCTACAGGTACCTTTCAAAGGCCAACTGGGGATATCATGGGGCTTTCACAGGCATCAGCATCCAGGGTACTTCACCAGTTCCTGGATGCCATATTACCACATGCCAATGAGCACATATACTCCCCCCGAATGCAGGAGGAGTTGGCCAGCAATATGCGTCTCTTCCAACGTGTGGCAGAATACCCGGAGGTACTGGGTGCAGTAGACTGCATGCACATACACATCAAGTCACCACCCGGTGAGCAGGGTAAGTACTACATAAACCGCAAGGGATACCCCTCCATCAACTGCCAGGTCATGTGCAATGCCCAGGGCATTATCATGGATGTGTGTGCTGGTAGCCCTGGAAGCTATCACGACTCCCACATCTGGCATGCCTCACAGCTGTATCAGGTATTTTCCAGGGGGGAACATCCCATATGGCCACCTGGTGGGGGATGCTGGCCATGCACTGGAACCATGGATGATGACTCCCATCAGAAATGCACACACACCCATGCAAGAACGCCATAATGAGGCACATGCACAAACCAGAATCATCAAAGAGCATGTGTTTGGGGTGCTTAAATCATGGTTCCGTTGCTTGGACATATCTGGTGGAGCCTTGCAGTACTCTCCAGGCACGTGTGCCCACATCTTCATAACATGTGCCATGCTACACAATATGTTCCTGCGGAAACAGCTGCAGCAGGGACAGTATGGTGAAGGTCCCTCACAGCCCACCACCATTGCCAAGGGCCCCACAAGCACAGAGGTACTCAGACCATGAACAACCTGAGCCAGCCGCACTAGGCAGACTGAGGCATGCCCAGTATGCCCATGCCTTGGCAAGGAGGGAACATATAGCACACACACTAACAGTGTAGGCATCTAGGGACTGACACCTTTCTCCATCTGCACACACAGTAAAAATGGAGGGCGCACACACAAGACTACCTGTAAATTGTCACGAATAGGCAGTCTACTGTGTGCATCCAACATAGGCAGCCCTCAACTATTGCACACACAACTGCTATTGGCACAAGGTAAGTCAACACCTGAACAGTAAATTAAGCTATCAGCATGTGCTGACACTGTATGCATAGATTCATAGGTTCATAGGTTGGTACATGGCCAACTACCTGAGGGCATTCATAAGCCTAGCCAAAATGTGTCAGCTTTTGCTACCCAATTGATTAATTAACTGTCCCTCCAATGGCGGGATCCCTGGGGTGTATCTACTGTTCCCCATCCACTCTTCAAGGTTTCTCTTGAGGAGTGTAAGTGCAGGGCTTTGTATAATGTAATTAGGGATGTAGTTCCAAAGCATGGGGAGTTTATGTGACAGGAATCTGTCCCTCCAGCATCTTCTAGTTATTGTTGTGGCAAGGTTTAGCTAACTACAGTGTGTGGCTCACTGTGAAATTGATTCCCATAGGTGGAGCATATCCATTAAGCCTGAGTTGGATATGGCTTTGTTGGCCAGGAGAGATTACCTCTGAGTAAACGAGATGCCACTGAGTAAAGCAGGAGTTTATTCAGTCTGGCTGCATAGGACATATGTTTGAGGCCATTAATCCTCTTGGTGAGGTATGTTCTTGGACGTTCCAGCTGTCGGAAGTGTTTTCTGAGGTACATCCCAAATGGGTCATTATACTCTATGATGGGACTGATGAGTGATGAGTAAAGAGGCACTATAACCTCAGTATGTCTAGATGCAAACCGTTTACTAATCAGATGGCCTACATAAAAAGGATGTCCTAGCTACTTTGGAGATATGATTGCCAAAGGAGAGATCACTATTTATCTTAGTCCCCAGATACCCTATTATGTCATCTGTATTAAAGTGGCTGCCACTTATGTGTTAATATGTGGGTGTTTAGTTTTTCCAAAATGGAATGACCATGCGGTTTGTGGCACTTAGCTGGAGTCCATGACTTTGACACCCTGTGTCGGTCTCTTTGAGGCCCCTTGAAGGATGTCTGTGTCAGCTGGACTGTCAATTATGGCTCCCACTTTGCAGTCATTACCAAACATGGTCTGCTGTAGTCCACCTGTGTTTGCCTGTACCTCTGAGAAGTATATGCCAAACAGTAGGGGTCCCAGGACTGCGTCCTGTGAGACACCAGTTGTGACTGGTTAAGAGATGGACCTGGAGGCTGCTAGTCTTACCGTGTGGGTTCTGTGTGTAAGCCTGTTGGCAACCCATCCTGTGATGTATGGGTTTATGTACAGGCTGGTGAGGTTATCAATAATACCTGAGTGGGGAATGGTGTCAAAAGCCTTGGTGAGGTCCAGGTAGTATGTGTGAACCACCTCTCCCCTCATCTAATGTCTTGGTGACTGTCTGTAAGATGTCAAACAGGTTCAGTAGGCATGATCTGCACTCAACCAAGCTGACCTGGGTTGGGTCAAGTGTTTGGAGGTTACCAGTGTCTTTGTCAATGAGTGCCATGAGGATGTGCTCCATAGCTTTGCAGAGCAGGCTAGTCAGGCTTATGGGGTGGTAGTTACCATGGTCAGTTGTGTGCCCACTTTGGTGGAGTGGAATAACCGTTGCTATGTGCCATTGTATGGGCATGTAGCCTGTGTAGAGGCCGAGTTTGAAAAGCTCAGTTAGGTGGGGGGGTTAGTTTGTCATGTAGTGTTTGCAAGATGCAGTCTGGGACACCGTCTGCCTCCATTGATGCTGTGTTTTGCCATCTGAGAGGGCCATTTCCACCTGTGTGTCTCTGATGTCTGGAATACTGTACTTTCCGGGTATTGTTGTGGGCTCTTTAGGGGGTGAAGTTTGCACTGAATGTATCTGCAAGGATGTTGGCGATATCAGTAGGGTCAGTATATTTTGTTCTATATTGCACCGGCACAGTGCAAATCTGTGTGTTACCACTTAGATCCTTGACATAGCCAAAGAAGGCTTTGTGGTTATCTTTTGAATCCCTGCCTATTTTCCTGTTGATGTTAGCCTTGGATGATTTCATGAGGGACCTATGTTTCTTACTAATACTGGTCACGGATGTCTGCCCTTCTTGGGTTTTGCTGTTTTTCTGGACTAATGTACTACTTCTGTTGTATAGCCTGTTTATTGCACGGGTCCACCAGACTGGTGTCCTTGTCTAGGAGGAGCAAGTCTTGGTTTACCAGTGATGGCATGATCCATTCATCCTTGTAGGTGCTTATAGAGTGCATTTGTAAATCTTTCTGTATTTTGAGCAGTGTTTTCCCCTAGCGTGGGGGCTGTGAAACCACCCACCTCTGTCTTTAGTAGTGTGAATTTAGCTTTATGAAAGATATTCACTGTGGTTTCCTTGGGTGGGGGAGATGGCTGGGTGTGGAAATCATCAGTGAATAGTCCATGGTCAGATCTAACCAGTGACTGGTTTAGCTCTGCTCTAGTGCACCTGTTGCCCATGTTGGTGATTACCACTTCTAGTATGTTTCCACCTCTTGTTAAGGAGTTTACCATCTGACACAGGGCATATGAGGTGATAAATTCCAGGAAGCACTGGGCCTGGAAGTGAGTACTAGAGTAAGTTTCCCAGTTAATGGTAAGGTAGTTGACATCGACCAATACCAGGGTGTTAGGTAGGACTGTCATGTTTTCCACTGTCTCCAGGTAGGAGGAGTAGTGGTCCTGGGTCATGGAGGGTGATCTGTAGCAGGCCACAGTTTGCACTGCAGTTGTGGATGACGTTAGCTGTACATGGATGATCCAAGAGGAATCATCCTGCCCCACTAACTTGGAGGTGTAGGTATCCCTGATGAATATGGATACACCCCCTCCATATCTGTGTCAGTCCATGTTCTGTAGCCAAAATGTGTGGTATGGGTTGTAGTCCGGTAGTGCTGGTGTACTCTCAGGAGCCTTAAAACAGGTCTCAGTTACTGCACAGATGCTGACGTTGCCCATACAGAGGAGTGCTGTGAGTGCGTGCATGTTATGATTACAACCCCTGGCGTTGAGTAGCATAACCCTCAATGATTTTGCTATTGTGCTGTTTACGGAGATGGGAATCACCTTTGAGACTTGCCTAAAAAAGGCACCATGGGGAAGCCAATAGTCTTGGCCAGTATTCCAAAGCCTAAGGCTGACACATGCAAGCTGGTATGGTATTGTTGCATGCATATTACCCATCTGTGCTTGTTTCTCATCTTTCCTGTAGGTAACCTACTGGTAAGCAGTAGAAAGCCTTAAACTTATACAAATCTTCTAGCTTCCAAGATAGGCTTTTGGAGTGATTAAGTATCAGTGTTCTGTATGTTCTTGCTGTACTTAACTGTTTTCTGACTACATGGTGATTTTTCACTGTATATTGTGACCTGAAAGATCTGTTTATTCACATATTATGTCTGTGATGGCCTGCACTTTAGAGGTTCACAGATAGGTAGTAGGCTATCTGCCCAAGGGCATTTAGAAGCATAGCTACAGTGTGTTGGCTTTCTGTGCACCATTGATGAAGTAACTGAGCCTCTGTCAAGCATAGCCAATGAAGTGATTCCAGGCAGAGTTGCTGGAAGCTGTTGAGGAATGGGGTGCTGAAGGGTGATAGGGGCACTTAGTGATCTAAAGAAGGAATGTTAATGTGAAACATCAACACCCTTCAATTTCTCCAATAGGTCTTGCAGCTATAAAACTGGAGGGGCTCCCCCACCCCCCTGGCTGTATGGTTCTGGGAGACATAATCCCAGGGGTGTATATTCTGTTACCCATTCACACATCAAGGTTTCTTATGAAGTGTGTCAGTGAGGGGCTATGCCTAATGTAGTTAGGAATTTAATTAATAGTCTCTCATTTCATTTGTTATATGTTTTTATTTCAAGAGTAAGTGAAACTCAGTGGGACGGGCACCTCCGCCCTTTGCTTAGCCTATTTTACACAGAAATCATCTAAATAGGAAATAGGCAGAAGCAACGCTAATGTCAATAGTGTAATGGTTACAGCATTTGCATAGCATCTGTGCATTCCTGGTTCAAATCCCAACAAAGTCAGAGATGTTTTTCATATTAAAAAGTATACCTTAACCACAGCTTGTATATCTAGGCAGTATTCTTTAGTATAATAAACATTTGAAACACCCATATATACCCATGTGTGCTGGAGGGTAAAGTCAACAGAGAATGTAATGTTATGTAAGCACATAGTGTGATGTTACTTCACTGAAATGTATATATCCTGAGTAGTTAGCAGATGTTGCCGTGTTTGTGCGCACAGGTTATAGGTTTTAAAGTTTGTTTAACTGCTGCTTTGATGTCACACAAACACTTTTAAACATGCTTACTACTGCTTAAATGAGCCTTATTCTGGAGTAAAACACATTTCTAAAGCATTGCAGGTGTTGAATCCTGGACCATGCACACCATAGTCATGGGACTTACCACTAAGCCATCTGAGTTGTATACATGTATCAGGGTCCTTAGACGACACCTTATACTATAGGCATTCCGCAGTACTGACCACAAATAGGACAGTCACTTTGTGTACATATGTACAGTACATTGTAATGTACTGTAGTTTGTGAATCAACATATTCAACTCTACATATGTATAGGTCTTACAAATTAATACTAAATATATATATATATATATATATATATATATATATATATATATATACATATATATATACATACATACATACATACATGTCAGTGATGTCTGCACAAAGATAGAAATATATATATATATATATATATATATATATATATATATATATATATATATATATATATATATATCTATACATACATACAAACACAGTTACATCTATAGCCATATATATAAACATCTAGGAACACACTTTGTGACACAGAAGAAATCCAAAGGAATTGAAGTGTACACAAAACACAAGCAGCTCTGCTATTATAACCATTAATATTAACTTAATTCACCATAGAAGGGATGGTTGTTGTGTATGTGGAGATTGGGGTGGGGGGAGGAATGATGGGCAATGAAATTATGCATCAAGGAGAGCCTAGGTTGGATGTTCAATAAGTGAACTGGAGGGGTATACATGGAGTATGGTGACAATATAAAAAAGAAACAAAACAAGAACTATTCTCATCCATAATACACCCTGTCAAGTCACATTGCAACACTTAATTCCACAAACATATGAACATTAACATGCATCATACATATGTACACCAACTGACTGTCACATTTGTTTTCAGTAGTGAGGAATGCCCATAGTAAAATGTATATTCTAAACACCACAACATTTGTACATATCTCAGATGCCTTAGTGGTAAAGTCAGTGACTGTGGTGTTCATGATCCCGGGTACAAGGGCTATTAATTTATTTTGAGGGCCAGAATAAGGGCTGTCGGATGCAGGGGGATTAAAGCACTTTTAAGCAGTTGTAAGCGGTTTTATGTGACGGTAAGTGGTGCTTAAACATTTTTAAATGGATGAGTGCTTCACAGGTTTAACCTTTGCTTAAAGTCACACAGGCCACGAGCAAACCTGCTTACAAATGTGCGTTAATCGCACTTTCCCTACCACTGCCTGTTCTGAGAGGTAAAATAATAACCACTTCCAGGATTAGAACTCACGATCATGTACACTGTCCTCAGCGTAACCTACCACTACGCTATCTGAGATGTACCAATGCCAGCTGTGTATTCAGACAGATTAAAACACAAATGGTAGGATTGTGTGGAAATAGGACAAACCTTCATGTACCCAATGAAAGGTGTATGCTATATATATATATACATATATATATATATATATATATATATATATATATATATATATATATGTATATATATATATGTATCTATATATATATATATATATATATATATATATATATATATATATTTATATATAGAGAGAGAGAGATACATAGATACTTGTCGATATATAGAGAAATACATATATATGTAGATATATAGATAGGTTAAAAACATGTACACATCTATGGAGGTACATATTAAACTTCTACCTTTTTGGAATACACGCTGACTGGTTCTTTGAAGCCACGCATCTACTTTGGTTTATATATTTCTTGGCTGTTATATAATTTTTGGCAGTTCCTTCCACACTGGGATTGTGTGTTTCATTTTTATCTTGGGACTTGGTTGAAGTTTTTTCATTCTTTTGCGAATGGAAGGAACTGCTTCTAATGGTCTATCAGCAGTGGCTGCTGAGAAAGTTGGTTTTGGTACTATTGGCTCTTTGCATGAAGCATTGAGAGACTTAAGCAATCCTCTTCTTACTATGGATGATGTCCCTCTTCTGGATGAGGGTGAATTGGATGTCGACAATGAAATCATGGTTCGGCAACTCAAAAGAGATATTGAAAATAATCTTTTCAAATAAGCGCCTTTTGCATCAAAGGCATCATCTTGAAGCGAGCCTTACCTGCAAAGTTATTCCGAGGGGGCTTCGAATCTTGAATATGCCCACGTATGGTAACATGTATCCACAGTTATTAATTAAATGGCAGAAGATCAATTTAGATGCCAGTGAAGCATATATGCGTTTGCTTATAGAATTCTTTAAACCCAGTGAAGCTGAACTCTTGACTACCATAGATGACCAACAGAGGCGACTAATTGAATTGGTTGGGACGAATGCGTCTGACCTATTCTTAAGAGAACTTCTAGATCGCACTAACCGGTATGGTGCCAATTTACTGATTCAGAAGAAATGCAAGTTAATGAGGGACAAGAAAGACTTTGAAAATAATAATGTTTTTGTTTGGCCGAAGTCAAGTACAGCAGCCAAACCCAATACTTACAGCAGAGCCAGTACTGCAACTTCTTATTCTAAGGTCTTAACATCAGGAGACACTATACCTGATGTTAATCAAGTCTCCAGTGAAGAGACTGTTACACCTGGAGGTTTGTCTTTACATGTTGGCTTTGAGAATAAAGACTGCCAACAAGGTGAGGTTACTATTACCTCACAATCAATGACTCCAGTACATTCTATCTCTACCGAAACACGCAATATACCACCACCTGTACTTGATGATTGTAATTCACGCACCAATTTGGTAGTGCGACCAAAAACCAATTTTGGAAAATTCTTTATTAATCGACAACAGGACTCTACAAGTTCTAACCAACAACAGGATTTTCCCAATGCCCGCTGCCTATCATACGGGCAAGAAGAGGAGCCTGGAACAGGAAACAATGAGGGCAACGAAACGACGAGATTCAGATGCAGAGACCAGTTATTCGATTCACAGATGGGTTCAACCTCGCTAGTATGCAATTTATCTGGACATTCTCTTACTGAAGCAGAACTTTCCGTCCTCAATAAGGGACTTTCTTTTGTTCCTACTAGTAATGCTGATATTAGTGATTATATTCTAGCGATAAGATTGTTCGCAAGGAATTTAAACCTCAGACTACTCTACCAGGACAATACATCTAAAGGTGAGCATATTTTTAAAAAGAAGAGTTTGGCAAATCCCTTATTGCGACCTAACCTAGAACTCTTCATAAGAAGTGTTGAAAAAGACTTGTATAGAGACTTTAAATCTGTTTTTTCTAGTACTTCTGATAACTTGAATGAAGATGAACTTGAGGCACTTTCTTCGCTTAAAGCCAATGCCAATATTATTGTACATCCTGCCGACAAAGGTGGTCGCATTGTGGTTATGAACAGGTCTTCCTATGTTGACTCAATGATTAGTATGCTAGCCACTAATGCATATGATATTGTTACATCAACAGTAGTTCATAGTTCTTGTAATAATTTTAGAAGTCTGTTACTAGATTGTAAGCTTTCAGGTTTGATAACCGATGAACTCCATGAATATTTTTCTGTTGAATGCCCCCTTATACCATGTATTAATGGATTGCCCAAAATTCACAAGGATTTTATAAATCCACCTATGCGTCCCATAGTGGCGGGAGAGGGCTGGCTCACTGAGCCTATTTCAATATATCTAGATGCTAAACTCAAACTTGTATTATCCAAGTTTTCTTATGTTTTGAAAGACACTGGACAGTTTCTCAGTGATCTACATGTCTTTCTCAGTAGCTATGAGGATATGAGTGATTTAACTTTTGTGACTATGGACGTGTCTCTATTCACCTGCATACCCAACGATCATGGTATTATTATGGTCAGAAATCTACTTTGTGAGTTCATGTCAGCAACTGAGGCAGATTTATTGGCATTACTTCTTGAGATTGTCTTAGAAAACAATTTCTTTCTTTTAAGAACACTCTACAGACAGAGCACGGTGTTGCTATGGGTACCAGTTGCGCCAACTCATATGCCAACTTGGTAATGGTGGCTTGGGAGCGAGGTACTTTTCAACTGTCCACAGATCGCTTTTTTCAGACGATTTGTGGACGACCTCTTTCTCCTTTGGCGCGGTACCCATGCGTCTTTTGTACAGTTCTTTGAACATCTCAACAACCTTGATGGCTTTCGTCGATTTACCATGTTCTACTCTTCAGATTCAGTAGACTATTTGGATGTCACTGTTTATCGTGAGTCTAGATTTATTAAGACAAAAGTCTTTCGTAAGGCATGCTATACAGCCTCTTTTCTATCTCCTCAAAGCATGCATCCACCTAAACTGTTTGATAATATAATCAGAGGGCAAGCTTTGAGGATCTCACGCCTTTGCTCTGATGATACTGCTTTTAAACAGGAGCTTTCTACTCTTAGGAAACATTTTTGTAGCAGAGGTTATGCCATCGACAAGGTAGATTCTGTCTGCAATACTGTTACAACTTTAAGGACTACTCTTGGGAGACCCTATTTTTCTAATTCTACACACCACAATACAAACAGAGTATGTGACAATAGACGGCTATCAATGGTTATACCGTTTGCAAATAATAATTCTGTAGTCCATCAAACACTCATCAATAATTGGAACATTTTGATGATTGATAATGATGTCCAGCAACTAGTTGGTAATTGCCCACGATACACCTACACGAACACCAAAAATCTCAAACAACTTCTCTGTTTTCCTTCTTTATGTATGTCCTCTGATTTAAGCAAGAGTTTTAACTTTCATCATACCAACAAATGTGGTCATTGTCCCCAGTGTAGATACATAGACACTTCCAGATTTTTTCGTTCCCCCAATGACGGCAGGCTTTGGGAAATTAAGTGTACTTCTGATTGTAATACACGTAACATAGTGTATGTTGCCTGCTGTCAATCATGCTTTAGATTCTATGTGGGCAAATCCAACAGGTCCTTGAGGGAGAGGATTCGTGATCATATGTATTGCTTTACCAGAGGTGACAATTGTAGTGCAATATCTAAGCATATGCTCTCCTATGAGCATCATACCTTTCTATTTCAAGTAATACATGTTCAGCCAAGTTGTTTAAGAGGTGGCGATATTGTTAATCGCACTGAAGCAGCAGAAACCCGGTGGATTTTGCGGTTAGCGGCTCATTGGGGTAGGGGACTTAATGAATCCGTCCCCTTAAGCCATCCCTCAAAGGCAGATCTATCAGATGAATTTAGATTCAATGTTTTATATTTGACTGTCATTGTATTTCAATGTAGTTATGCTTTTTATATTTAGTGCTTTATGGTAGTTGTAGTTTTTTGTATTTTGTAGTTTTGGGTTAAGGAAATGATGTCTTTGTTCAGGAAGTGATGTTCTTTGTTCAGGAAGTGATGTTTTTTGAATTTCACTATATGTAAGCATCATTATTAATGTTTTTTATTCACGTCTGAAGAAGCGGCAGGACATGGCGCCATCCGTTATTAAACTTCTACCTTTTTGGAATATACGCTGACTGGTTCTTTGAAGCCACGCATCTACTTTGGTTTATACATTTCTTGGCTGTTATATAATTTTTGGCAGTTTCTTCCACACTGGGATTGTGTGTTTCATATATATATATATATTAATATATATATATATATATATATATATATATATATATATATATATATATATATATATATATATATAGAGATATATATATATATATATATATATATATATATTAATATATATATATATATATATATATATATATATATATATATATAAACGGAACAGCTATGGGGGCTACTTTTGCTCCCACATATGCAGATCTGTTTATGGGCTTTTTTGAAGCCCAATATATTTATCAGGATGATTTTGCATTTAAGAAACAGCTTTTGATGTGGAGGAGATACCTAGATGACTGCTGGGTTATATGGAATGGCACTGAGAGGAAATGGAATGTTTTTGTTCAATATCTCAATAAGAATATGTTTGGGATAAAGTTTACAGGTAAGATACACCTGTTTACAGTTGATTTCCTTGATGTACATGTCACTAAGACATTAGATGGTACAATAGCTACAACAGTACACAGGAAACCGTTCTCAAAAAATTCTTTATTATTGGCTAATAGTTGCCATCCCCCACATATTATTAAAAATATACCTACAGCCCAATTCCAGCGTATTAGACGTATTTGTTCATCTGATAATGAATATGAATGTCAAGTAGCCGTCTTAAAGCAGAGATTCCTGGACCGTGGATATCATGAATCCAAATTAAATAAAGCCTACTTAAAAAGTAGAGAGTTAAATAGAACCATGTTGTTAGAACCCAAAGATGGAGAGAGTAGGAATGCTAGACTGCAATTAGATTTATCACTAGTTATGGAAGCAATACCTTTAAGATTAAAGAGGTAATTTCCAAGTATTGGCACATCTTTACTAGTGACCCCTTTTTTTCAAATATTATATCTGAACAGTGCAATTTTGGCTATAGACGGGGTAAGACCCTGGGACAATGTTTCTCAGGATTTAAGAATGAAGCCCCTAGTCATTTGCAGATATCATCAGGGCGCCCAGGATGTACCTTTTGTGGTAAGTGCAGGTATTGTAAATTAGTATCTAAGACTTCTTCGTTTACATCGGTCAATACCAGCAAAGTTTATGACATCAGACATCATATCAAATGCAGTAGTTCCTGGGTCATTTATATGGCAGTTTGTAAATGTGGTGCTTTCTATGTAGGACAAAAGTCCTGCAGTTTTAAACAAAGAATAGCACTCCACATCAGTGATATTAAATGTAAACGTGTACGGAGTGCTTTATATAAGCACACTACGCAACATGTAGCTTCTCATTTTATCTTTGTAGGGATTGATATGTTAAAAACAAGCAATGTCAGTGAAGCCTTGCGACATCAGTTGTTAACTAATATGGAACGCAGGTGGATTGTTAATCTTGGAGCATTATTTAAACCGGGTCTTAATGATCACTGGTGAATGGGGGATTATTTATTTAGCCATGTAAGTATATTGTATAATACATGATGTGTTATTGTTGTTAGATATCCTAGTGGTTAGTGTTTTGCTTTTGTATAGTAATGACGTGCAACAGTTAGTCACATTGCTTATATTTAGATAATAGGTTTGGATAGGTTAAAAATATATATACACATACGTTCTACAATAATATAGGATATCAAATGTTCTAACGTTATGTTTTACTATATGTATGTGATTGTCATACTGGTTGTATGCTATGGAACATTTTTTAGGAGGAGGGGCATTGGCCTCCCTATTAATATACGTGGCTGTACGTTATTCTGCACTCACTGATGACGCTCTTAGTAGCGAAACCGGTTTGGGGATTGTGCATTTCGTAATAAAGGCTTAACTTTAAGCTACGTGCTGCTTGTGTCTCCTGTTTTGTGCTGGATTCATTTTTTGGTGTCTTTATATATATATATATATATATATATATATATATATATATATATATATATATATATATATATATATATATATATACATATACATACATACATACATACATGTGTGTGTATACAGCATCTGAAGTGTTCAAATCTGAGTATAACATGGACCATAGCAATCACACATTCTGCCACCCCCAAACAATATGAACATAACATATGAAGTATAAATGGCTATACACTATTACAAATATGTTCTATGGACATGAGACAAACAGGGTTAGTCACCAACACAACTACAATGACTGCAAATATCCATGACAAAAATACACAGACATCTTTCATTTAGC
The DNA here is from genome assembly GCF_019279795.1 of Protopterus annectens. Lineage (NCBI taxonomy): Eukaryota > Metazoa > Chordata > Ceratodontiformes > Protopteridae > Protopterus > Protopterus annectens. Next base: position 529,692,663 of record NC_056739.1, on the reverse strand, counting down.
AAAACTTTATTACATTCCGATGTATTGCCAAAAGGATTCAAGGACTAACAATACCTGCATGCTATACAGGAAGCATTTAACAGTGCCTTAATGAATCAGCCTGCAATTACCATAGTATTAGTCCACTAAGGAATAAGTGTTCACATAGGGAAAGAAACCCCACACACATATAGAATATGTATAAAAGCAGTTCCTACACACCTGCATCTGCTATGTACACCCACCAACATCTCCCCCACACCCAAACTAATTACAACAATACATACTGTCATACCATAACCAATTATTCACCCACTGTACGACATCTGCTGAAACCTTAACATACCTGGACAGAGACACACTAAAATGGCCCTATATGAAATAGTTGCTGTTATACAATGGAACGGCTGCTGATGTTACAGGGTTTGTTTGAACTAATCCTGTTTTAGAGGGTTGAAAAGTAATTACACCAGGAAGTGTTACCAATTACTGATTATCAGCACAGTATGATACACATTTACACCAAACTAAAGATGTCTGGTGAGCACACTGTAAACCCCCTAACATTATATGCATAGCCATACAGCCTTGAGCTGGTCAAACATCCTGGCCAGACTGAAACATATGCAGAAGTATTAGGTACAGACAAACCCTGCACAAGTAGCAATGTTCAGAAATATAACAGCAGTACTCACATGTAGACCAAATCTTCTAGGCATTACACACAATATATTTGTGTTTGTCTCCATACAGCTGTTGCAATAGATCTCAAACAACACTTCCAGGCTGTCTTCCTCACAAGTAAGGCAAAGGGACAACGCCCAGGTGGAATACTCAGTTATACTCCACCATTGCCATGGTATTGGCTGAGGGAGTAGCTGCACAGCTGATGTGCACATAATTAACTACTGTGGAACACCAATTGGTGATCAGGATAGCACATGTTACTGATCTCTAGCTATAAAAGGATGCCTTGTTACACATTCAAACCATCTGTATCTTCCTGCAGAATTGTACAAAATACCCAACAGAAGATCAAAACTCAAACTGAAAATGATTAATATACCAGGCAATAACACCTCCAGTTACTAAGAAGGTATGTATAACATTTAGTATGTCTATGTATGTAGTACCTGTTCTGTAATAATTACAGTGTAATCAATGCATATAGTGGAAATAGCTATTTTGTAGTGATTTACTGTTGAGCAGTAGTAATGCTTGTAATATTCTGTGTGTGTACTGCTGTAGGTCACAAGGCAAACACCTCATACACCACAATGGATGATATATATATATATATATGGGCTTGGAATTCAATTATTTTCCAGCCACTGTCAGTGTCAGGGTTGGTCTAACAAGTATGTGCTATAACAGGGGATAGTATATGTTGCTATACTGTAACAGTAGACATATGTATGGGTGTATTAGTGAGATGAACATGTCAAATGTGGGCTTACTGTGCAAATATAATTTGCATTGTGGGATATTGTGCCAATAACTGTGTAATGTACAGTATTTTAGGCAGATCTGTATTCCATTTTACACAGCATTTCTGTTATGTTATGCAAACATTAGTTACATCTATTGGCAATTACAATACTCAATGACAGGATACATATGACTTGTATTTATCTG
>NC_056739.1:529623819-529637874 GCF_019279795.1 Protopterus annectens | reverse complement strand
CCTGACCATATATTCCCTTTAAACATAAATTATAAAATTTTCATGGCTATTCTTACAAATAGATTAAATACAATTTTAACTAATTTAATAGACAATGCCCAAACAGGCTTTATAATAAACAGAAAAGTTCAAGCTAATCTGATTAGACTTCTATCATTAATAGATATAACAAACAAAGAAAAAAGAGAATTGATCATAATAAGTCTTGACATAGACAAAGCCTTTGATTCCCTGAGCTGGGTTCATCTACTTAAAGTACTACAAAAATATAACTTTTCCATAGACTTTATTAACTTAATTAAAAAAAACTTTAGGAAAATTCCATTTCCTATACTAAGATTGGTTCTTTTTTATCCCTGCCTTTCAAGATATCGAAGGGCACAAAATAGAGTTGCCCACTATCTCCCGTAATCTTTGCCCTTGCTATTGAACCATTTGCAAATTGCGTAAGAAATAATATTAATATTAAAGGTTATAACCTCAACAATTACCTATTCCCCCAAGATTCAACTATTTGCTGATGATGTATTGGTAACAAGTAGAGACATTGAAAGTTCAATAGACCAATTAATAAATGCTATGGAATTTTTTGAAAACTTATCAGGTCTAAAATTCAACCAAGAGAAAACTCATACACTATTATTAAACAAGAAAATTACAGATAAATTAAGAAAACTATACACATTTCAACTAGAACTCTTCTAATGTTAAATATCTAGGGTTATATATCAAATCTAATATTAAAGAAACTCTATCAGCTAATTATAAATACCTAATAAATTCAATTAATACCTTAATAGATAATTGGAATAAACTATATTTTACCTTTGAAGATAGACTAATACTAATTAAAATGATGCTACTACCTAAAATTCTTTATTTATGCTAGTCATTAATTATTCCCCCACTTAAAAAGTTTACCAAAGATAAATGACAGCTTATTAAAGTTCCTTTAATTTCCTAAAAAAAAAAATAATAAAATAAAACAAGAATATAAACATGCACTAAGTTGAGAAGAGGGGATATAGGGTTTCCCAACATAGACTTATATCTAAATGCTGCCATTGTAAATGTTATGTTGTTGTGGTTTAACACCTCATATACATCTTATTGGAAATCTATACATGAAATTAACGTATTAGAAAACATAGATTATTATTTGAAGCATCTACTTTAATAGATAAAAATATTTTTATTTGGGCGGTTAACATTTACATACAAAATAATAAACAAAAGTTAAAATCCTGCTCGCTTATTAATCAGTTATTATTAAATTTTAAAAGACTTATTTTCTCCAACTAGCTAACCAAAAATCTAATAATCACTATCTTTCCAATTGTCTTTTCAAATGACTGTCTAATCTCTTTTATATAAATAAAATGTTAGATTTGAATGAAAACAAACTGACATACTGGAATCAATTTCTAATTACTAATAAAATACACACAGCTGATGTCTCAGTTGCTAGATATAACTTACAAAACAGAACTTGGTTAGATATACAGTCTTGCAGAGAGATTTTTTATGATAAAACTATATTAGCATTACAAACAAATAAAGGAAACACACCTAAATTATTAGATATTATATATAGTATAATTAATGGCTCTCAAAGTGGTACATCTTGTATATCCTTGCTATACAAAACTATTAGATCAGATTTTAATTTTATTGATGCTTCTTATTGGAACTACTATGTTAAAATAAACAGAGAAGAATTTACCACTAATAACAAAAAACTACATTTAAAGTCAGCAGGAAAAACAACTGACTCTCTCCAATGGAGAATGTATACTTGGAAATTTCTTAATAGAAGTTTCATTACTCTACAAAAAAATGTATAAAAATAAAGAGGCTAAATGTTGATGTAATTCAGTAAATACTGATTGGCTACATATGATTGTTACCTGTGAAAAACTATTCTCATTTTGGAATGATTTTAAACTCTTTTGAAAAGCATTATGAAATGATAAATGTATCATTACTGGCTCTCTTATCTTATTTAATTTTCTGATTCCAGATAATGTACCCAAATCTCAAATGTATGTGTTGTGGTCAATTGTAGCAGTAGCAAGGAAAGTTGTTGCACAAAACTGGAAAAAATGATACCACTCTCTCTCTTAACAATGACTTTATTCATCTAGCTAAATATTTACGTGAAAAAGAAATTGCTACCATAAAACTGAAAACAACAAATGTAACACATAATTTAATTGCATGGGATAAGTTGCAGTCCTTACCAGAGAAATATTGGTTGTTTGATATCCTGCTGTAGATTTACAATTATAAAGTTTGCTATGGACTATGTACATAGTTAATTATAGTTAAATGTTTATAATTATGTTAATGGGTTTGTTAAAAATAAACTTTTTTTGACAAAAAAGGTATGCACAGAGAAACAAGTAGCACCTTCTAGAATACCTCTAGAATCTAACCCTTTCCAAAAAGCCATAGATGAAGCCAGGTCCCTGTTAAAGTGGGCTTGACCCTACGTGGAATAGATATGTCATGGTGAATATATCAAAAGGTAATAACCTTAGACAACTATTTGGAAATAGTCTGTTTTGACAGGTTGTCCTATTTTCTTATCTTCAAGGAAATGAACAATTGATATGATGGTCTGAAAGATTTATTTCTTTCAAGATAGTACCCGAGTTGTCTGTGGACATTCAAAGTATGGAGTATCCCTTCTTGCTCATTTTTAGGTTCAGGGAAGAAAATGTGGAGATTGGTAGTTATTTTAAAGTAAACTTGGATACAACTTTAAGCATAAAAGAATGATTAGTTCTCAAAGAAACTCTGTCCCTACATAAAATGAGGTAGGATTGACAAACCATAAGAGCTTGCAACTCAGATACTCTTCTTGTCAGAGTGATCAGTAAAACTTTTTTCCATATCAAGAACCTCAAGTCAGCCAGATTATCGGCAGACATGTTGAAACTGCTGATAAATAAACATTGACAGAGGAATAAGAAAGGCCATAGGATAGTAACTCACACACATATTGTAAAACCACAGAACAACTAGCCCTGAATTGGTGCTGGTTATGTTGTTCACACCAACTAGAAAGCCTAATATAATGCTAATATATGATTTTCTAGTAGCAGGCTTTCTTATCTACATTAGTACCTGTGTCCTCAGAAAACAGGTGCTTGAAAGGAATTAAGACCCTATCATTAAGACAGTCAATTGAAGATGATTGATTTTGGGGTGTATCAAAAACCCCTGTTCTTGTGTGAGTAGATCCATTCTATAAGGAAGCTTACGGTAATTGCCACTGGACATTTAAAAGAAGGGAGAACCATAGCTACCTTGGCCAGGAAGGAGTCACCAGAATGATCCTGGGGGATTCCTTCTGAATCTTCAGAAGTATCCTCGATATTAGTGGAAAGGGTGGAAAAACAAACACGAACATTCATATCCAAAGAAAAGGTATTTGTTGTTGAACCTTTTTACAAGGAGTGCCGGAACAGAATTTTGTCAGTTGATTGCTCGGAGAGAAGGCAAAAAGGTCATCTGGAGGATCTCCCCACAGATGGATCAAATATTCTAAGCATGTCTGCTGTAGTTTCCATTCATGGAGGCCTGTCCTGGTCCTGCTCAGCTCATCTGGCACATAGGTTTGTTCTGGCAGAATATAGGATGCCTGTAGTGAGAATTTGTGCTGTGAGACTAGCTAACATGCCTAGTCTACAAAGGGAGTATGACCTGGTTCCACCTTGCTTCTTGATGTGCCACATGACTGTGATATTGTCTGCAACTATTTGCAAAGATCCACAGGACCAAAGATGATTCACAGAGTTGAGTTCCTTGATTAGGGCAAGCATTTAATTTATATTTATGTGTTTGCAACTGCCCTTGGTGAATCACACATCTTGCCCTTTTATCCCTCCTGGAACTGCTCCCCAAGTAAAGTCCAAGACATCAGTGTTGACTGATTGCTTTGGATCAGGGAAGGAGAAGGGGCATCCTGCATTTAGAGAAATTTGCTATTTCTGCCAAGTGATTTCTCTTCTGTCAAATCCAAGAATTCGTATTTGAAAAAAAAAAAAAAACAAAGGATGTTGGTGCTGGGTTCAAAGAGACTTCAGATAGCATTGTACCTTTCTTGGGAGGAGTCTTGCTAGAATATCATAAGAGTCATAGGTGACATGAGACCCAAAATCCTGAAGTATTCCCTTGCAGTGACAAACGTCTGAGTGGAAAACCTTAGAAATAGATCTAGATATAAATTTCTTTATTCCTGCAGAAGAAATGCTCTTTGAACTGAGGTGGCTAACTGACACCCCAGGAACACATTCCTGTGTGAAGGGATCAAAAAAGACTTCTCTTTTGGAATCCTAGCTTGTGTAAGAGATCTCTCACCCAAGTGAGACATTCCTGACACTTTGAAAAAGAATCATGCAATCCTCTTTAAAACAGTACCAGGGCAGTAGACCTGGAAGATGTATAAACTGAGTCTAATGAGCTGTGATACGTAAAATGGAAGAAATTAATTATTTAAAGCAGAATTTTCCTCACAAGAAGAAACTGCAGATAAAACCTTATTCATGCTTGCATGACAAGTCAGAACAAACTTTTAAAATAGGAGCCTGAGATTTCAAAATTTTGAAAATCAAAGTTTTAGAAGCATGCACTTTTTCCCATAATTATCAATAATCTTCCCAGAGTTGTCAGAAAGAGTTGTATTGGAGTTAACCAAATGGTTATCAGCAATAGAATGAACTAAAACCATAGCTGCTAGGTTAGGTTTGGGAAGAATCTATAAAAACTTGAAAGACTTAGGAACTGTATGCACTTTGCCTTTTAAGGGGCAGTAGGCTGCCTATTACGAAAATTGCAGAAAGTGGCACGCATACTCCAAAGTTGACAGAAGTAGATAAATGGGTGAAGGTTCTGGAAAAATCTTCTGTAACAGATCATAGTATTTTCTGAAGGACTGAGAAACCTCAGTTTTCTCCCAAAGAAAACAGTGTTACATTCTGAAAAATATCTCAGGGAAAGATACCCCCCCCACACACACACACACACACACACACACACACACTGGGAGCATAAGAAACTGAGCTCTCCTTTGAGTTTGAAAACTGTGGAGAAAATCCTGCACCTGTTACTACATCTTCCTGTCCAAATTCAGAACCTAAAATCACTTCAGGAAAATAGGTATCCCTCTTTATTTTACCATAAACCACCTGATAGGATCAATAATTAAATTCTTAGCCATACCCAGTAAACTATTTCTGTCTAAGGAAATTTGAGGAAGAGAAGATGCATGTTTAGTCTTTTTCTTTTTTGACAGGAAAAAATGGGCCAACCCTGTTATTAATGTTAGCAGCAGCTTACCCAGGAATAGGCACAACATTCTGACCAAATGGGGAAGTCTTCCCAGTTCCCTCTCTTAGGACTGACATGAAGGTCTGGCAGCACCTGGGTGGGGGCAAGGATGCTGTGGGAATTCCAGTTGTAACATGTCACAGTATTTTCTGAGGGACAGATAAATATCAGTATTCTCCCACTGAAAACTCTGGCACATTCTGGAAATACCGCAAAACACAGTGCCTGCACGTAAGGCAACTGCCAGGTCTCAAAAAGCAATTCAAAAAAACAACGTAGGCCAGCAGACAATGGTATACTGATAAATAATATTCTTTGTTATGCAAAAAACACTTCTTCACTGATGAAGGCTTGATTTATAAGCCAAAACCGGTTTGGATTTTGAACTGTAGGCTTTTTGTCTTTTTTATGTGCCTTTTGGCATAATAAAGAATATTATTTATCAGTATACAATTGTCTGCAGGTCTACATCATTTTTTTTAAATTACATTCTGGAAATAACCTCAAAGAAAGAATCCTTAACAGGGAAAATCAGATAACATGCTCTCATCTGAATTAGAAATCTGAGGAGAAAACCCTGTATCTGTCCAGTCACATTCTTCCCCAATTCCATTTCTTAAATCTCTTCAGGAAAAGGAGAATCCCCTTTTCTCTTACCAGAAACCAGCTAATAAGAAGAGTCACTAGCCTGTATAAGACCATGAGCCAGACATAATAAATTACTCCTGTTTAGTGAAACAGGAGAAGCTATATGTTTAATTCCTATTTCTTTTTGTTATGAAAAGTTAAGGCAAACATGATTTTTAATAGCAGCAACAGCTTTCCCAGTCATCATCACTACATTCTGGCCAATCAGGTAAACATTCCCTGCTCCTTTTCCCATGACCAGCAAAAGTTGCTCTCCCTTCCTTATTGAGAGCACCCCAACAGCCATAAAACATGTGGCTAAAAGAAGATGTGGTTAACACCCAGTCCACAGTGGCTGTAGGTGCTATACCAGAGAGATCCAGGGTAAAAGATGAGTGGTCTGGTGAGATGAGTGGTCCAAGGATAGTTTCAGTATTGCTGGGTCCAGGTGAGGCTGCCTGGATGGATGAGTCAGAAGGTATGGATGGTAATTTTTCATCCAGTAAGGACAGAGTAGATGAGGCCAGAGGAAGGGGAACTTTGGTCATGCACCACCTTGCTTTCTGAATGAACTTTGTTATCAGAGAAAAAGGAATAGAGAAGATTTAATATGGTGTAATAGTTATGCAAAGCAGAAGGCAAAACTAAGCAATACAAAAAGAGCAGCACCAAAGATATTTGAAGACAAATACAGGCAAAGGCATCCAGGCATGGAAAATTTTACAATACAAAAATAAGAAAACAAAGAGGAAAAGTAGAAAAGAGGATTAGTAATGGAGAAGTTAAAGAAATAGAAATGGAGGTTATGGAGTACCTGCGAAGTGAAGGGTTTAGTGTAGAAAATCAAACTCAGAAAGCATCACAGCAGGACAGAGCAATGGTTCCCCAAATTAAGGTGAAACCACTGGAGCAAGAAACATCTGATCAGTTCCCAGATGAAGATGCTTTGGAGCCTTCAATAGGAAACCAGTACAAATGTTCAGCTGGAGTTGCACAGCAAAGGGAGGAATAGGAAACTGTGTCATCTCTGACATAGCCAATGTTGTGGGGTGATAGGCCAGTGAGTTCCTATATGAAAGAGCAATGGATGACACAGGATGAAACCAAAGAGAATGTGGTAGAGGAAGATGCTGGGAACTAAATGCCCACAGGAAATGGAGAATAAAGAATGCACCCTCAGTTTAGAAGAAAATGATCTAAGGGAAGACTTGCTTGATTAAATACAGATGGACAGACATATTAAGATCAATGAAAGAAATAGACTACAGAAAGTCAATAAAACCCAAAAAGTTAGACGTTTGATAAAACCAATGAACACAGTAATTACGACTGTCCATACAGATACATGTGATATAACAGAAGTAAATAGGGTGTATTACTGTGCAACCAAATTAATAACAAATACAGTCTTGCCACAAAAACACAGAGCAGTAAGGGAAAGGAAGGGGAGAAATCAAATGCTATCATGGAAGTATTGAACAGAGAAAAACTATAAAGCAATTAAGATAAGAAGTGTCACTGTTAGAAAAGTATAGAATGGGGAACAGATCAACAAAAATACTCAGAAAGATAGATGTGATGAAAGCAATTCACAATAGCAAAACAGATCATGATCTATTGTGCACTATAGCAAATAATAAACTAAAAATATCAGCACAGGCAGAAAAACTTAGAAGATATGCAGATAAATATAAAGGAAAAGCACCAAATAAGCAATTTATTGATGACCCAAAAAAGTTTTATAGCAAATTGGGAAACAAGGCAAAATGAATTGAAACACCACCGAAAAAAAGAAATAGATACATTTTGGAAAAACATCTATGAAGATCCTGTGGAACATAACAAAAATACTAAATGGATAGAAGTAAAAGAAAGAAAGAAAGAATAAGAAGTTTAAATGTACAGGATATGAAATGGGATGAAGGAATGGCCAGAGAGATTGAAACAAAAGTTAAAAAAGCTCCTAACTGGAAAACCCCCGGCCCAGATGCAGTACCTAACTTCTGGCTAAAAGTATTCACATCTTTACATGAACACTTAGCCATGAGTTTTAGCAATGACAGGAATCTATGAGTTATAAAATTGGAAAAGGGTACTGGAATAGTTATTATACAGCAACAAATTAATTTTCAGAGAATAGAAGAAGCATTAAAAGAAGAAAATTATTATAAAATGATCACCATTAAAGAAGTTTATTCCAGGTTTAAATGATTGATCTTTTTTGTTAGATATGAACAAGGGGGCATAAGTTTACAGGAATATCAGTATACGGTTATAGAGCATCTTAGTATAGGGAAACTATCTGTATCCCTAAAGTACACAAATATGAAAGAAATCCACCATTTAGACATACTGTGTCCTCTAAACAAACACAAACAGAATATGTTTCTCGGTAACTCAATCAGATATTAAATCCCATTGCCCAGCTTTTCAAGTTTTACTGTAAAGATTCCTGGGTATTTCTAAATGAATTGCATCAATATAAAGTATCAGGCAGTGATTGATTATTGGTCACACGACACTGAGTCTTTTTATGTCAATATCCCTCACGTATGGATTTAGTCTGATTATAATGAAGCAAATACATGTTTGGATAATAATTATGTAAATATTACATGTGGGTTGCTAGAAATTGTCCAAGAAAACAACTTTTTTAGTTTTAACAACTTTATATATCATCAACAAAAAGCCATGGTGATGGAGACTAGGATGGCCCCTGCCTACGCAAATTCAGCCCTTAGCGCATGGGAAATTAAAATGTTAAAATAACACTGGAACAGGTACTTAAGCACCAACGACTCTGAAAATAAACAAAATAAGTACCACAGATGACAAAAAATAGTTGGCTCAATGACAGAACTCCAAAGCTGGTTTAATAGTCAATTCAAACATGATGTGTTTGAATAGACTATTAAACCAGCTTTGGAAATCTATCATTGAGCCAACTATTTTCCTTCATCCGTGGTACTTATTTTGTTTAATTTTGAAATTGAAATGTTACGTACATCTTAAAGGCTTCCATAAAGTTAAAGTGTATAAACATTTTATTGATGATTGATTTTTTATTTGGCAATTGAAAGAAACAGAACTTAAAACAGTTTCTGTGAGAGATGAAGTCCAGCATCAGCTTTTTAAACTTTACTATTTCAGGAATGGGTCTCACTATTCAGTTTTTAGATATAGAACTTACATTGGATAAAAACAAACAAGAATTCAGTTCTGCCATATTTAGGAAGAAAACATTTAGAAATAATTATCTAGATTATCACAGCCAGCATCCACAATTTATGAAGCAAAATGTAATTAAGGGGCAATACATATGCCTTACTAGAATAATTAGTAATGATGATGTATTTTTTGGATGAGTGTAGGTTTCTTAAAAGTCTATTTAAAAGAGAGAAATTCTCCATGTAATTTAATAGACCAATTTTTGTTGGAAGTGAGTGAAAATAGATAAATTAAGTATCAGCCTATTTTAAAGTGTGGTTTTGTTGCCAGAAAGACAAATAACCAGGTGGCTGTCAATTTAAGATTTCCCTAACAGATTTCTTTAGATTTAAAAGGTATTCAAAGTATTATAAGAAGAAATTGTGTTATTATGGAAAGGAATCAGGAACTCTGCAATACCATAGGTTCGGACCCCGACTTTTGCTTGAAGAAAACACACATGTTAAAGCAGTTTTGTGGGAATGATAACAAGCACTCAGTGCGTTCAGTTAGCGGTACCATTGGGATGTTTAAATGTGGGTATTGCAGTGTCTGTAAATATATTAATGCGTGCAAAGAAGTTATTTTGATCTACAACTGTTTATCCATAAAAATGAATGTTTTTTTTTAATTGTTCTTTCAACAATGTGGTTTATTTAGGTACAGGTGTGGGTTGTGGTGAGTACTATGTAGAGAATACAACCAAGCATTTGGGAGATCATATTAGAGAGCACTACCAAGCAATCAAAAATTAAGATCTTAAGAACCCCCTTGCAAAACACAGTATTACCCTTGTAAAATTTTGGGAATCTAAGTTTGTAGTGCTGGAACAAGTTCAAACTTTTATTGGGGATGTTAATTCCTAGCTTGAATTAAAGATGAAAGATGGCAGATGTTTTTTAATACAAACACACTTCACAACCTTAATGACAACCTGACTATCAGGTGTATCTTGAAGTGGAATAGGTATGAAGTGACATAATTGGGAATTTTTAGAATCATTGGATATAATATTTTATGTAAACTGTAAGTTTTTTTTAACATTGGTCATGCTTCTGATGACATTCTTGGAAAAAACTTGAGAAAGAAAGTGCTCAGTTTGGATTTTTGCTTGATACTCTCTTCCATAATTAATAAAGTTTGTGTTTTATAATTTTATTAACATAACAAATATGCTAATAGACAGAAGAACTAAACGAAAGAAAATAAGTTCAAATGTACAGGATATGAAATGGGATGAAGTAAAGCCAGAGAGATTGAAACAAAGTTAAGAAAGGCTCCTAATTGGAAAATCCCAGGTCCAGATGCAGTACCTAACTTATGGCTAGAAGTATTAACATCTTTACATGAAGATTTAGCCATGAGTAAGAACCATTTATATATGCACCCTAAACAGACACCAGTGTGGTTATCAACAGGAAACACAATGCTCCTACTTAAGAGCGAACCTCCAAGCGATCCTAAAGGCTATAGACCAATAACTTGGCTTTCAATGATGTATAAACTATACACTGGAACTGATGCTGACAGAGTTTATTGTCATTTAGAAGAAAACTCAGTCATGGCAATAGAACAAAAGGGGAAAAAAAAAAGAAAATCATATGGAACAAAGGATCATTTGCTGTTAAATAAAATCACAATGGAGAACTGTTAAAAGGGGAAGAATCTAAGTTTGGCATTGTTAGACTACAAAAAAGTATTTGATAGTATCCCAAATTCATGGATAGAAGAGTGCTTAAAATGTATAAGATATACCTTATTCTGATCAATTGCATTACAGCAACCAAGAAACAGTGGCAAACTACTTTGCAGTTAAGCCATGGTAAATGACAAATTATTATTCAAGGGATAACAATTCAAAGAGAGATATTCCAGGGTGACTCTCTATCACTACTGCTATTTTGTCTTGCCCTTAATCCATTAAGGTTTCGACTTAACAGATTAGGCCATGGCCACAATTTGGCTTCCAGAAAAATATAAAGTATAAAGACTTTTCATCTTCTTTTTGTAGATGATTTAAAACTGTATAGTTCATCAGATGAGAAATTGAAAGAACAACTGGAAATGGTCAAAACTTTTTCAGATGATAAAAGATTGTAATTTGGTCTTGATAAATGTGTAAAAGCAACTTTTAAAGCAGGAAAGCTGCAGCACCAAGAAAATATCGGTTTGGGACAGGAATCTGATATAAAGGAACTTGAGTAAGAGGGAGCGTATGAATGTTTAGGAATTTATATTTATTTAACATTTGTTTACCAGGAAAGTCCAACTTAGAACAAGCCAATTTTCAACAGAAGCCCAGGAAGAAATGCTCCAGGCACATGTCCTTATAATGTGGGAGGAAACCAAAGCACCTGGAAAAACCCTCACAAATACAGGAAGGATATGCAGACTCAGCACAGAAGGTACCACAGTCAAGAATCGAGCCAGAGAATCTCTTGCTGTGAGATGAGATGGCAAACTGTTGCACCATGGTGCTGTCCTAAAAAAGTATCTATCAGTAAAATTATTAATTTGGATGAATCTCCAGCAATCTACTCATTGATACATCATGGAATGTAACCTGTTAAGGTCTTTCACATGCAGCGGTTTACATATGCAGAAACAATGCATTATCTCAAAATATACAAGTTTTAAGTTATTATTTTTCTAATTAGTTTTTCTTTTCCTTTGTATTAAAACTTACTTGATGAAGGAACCTTTGTAGTAAAATGTACTTGATGAGTTGATGAAGGATGAACAATAAAACATTAACAAATGTGAAGGAAACCTGGTAAGGAATATTTTAGAAGACTAAAATTTATACTGAAAACAACACTGACATCTAGGAACAAAGTCCAAGCTATAAAGCAGTTTGCTCTTCCTGACCTAACTTACACTTTTGGAGTGATTGACTGGCCCCAAAATGTGATGGATAGGTTGGACAGAAAAACAAAAAGGATGCTTCATGCACACCAAATGATTTATAAAAATCATACCAAAAATATATATACTCCATTCTGAAGAATGTAAGGTGAAGCATCAGATGAGATGGCAAGAAATGTGGAAAATGCATAAATATAATTGCAAGTATAGAAACCTCTTGGAACAACCTCATGTTGATCATGATCAAACAAAGGAATGGTTAAGGAGAGGTGGATTTAAACCAAAAGGTTAATATTGACGGCCCAAGATAGTGGACTATGTACTCATTGGTTTACAAAGTCCATTGAACATGTGGGGAAACAGACAAATGTAGGTTTTGTAAAACAGAATTGGAAAAAGTCACACATCTTGTTGCTAATTGTGATATACTAATGACAGAAGGACTGTATACTGAAAGGCATACTGTGCATGACCGTTGCATTGGGGATTGTGTAAAGATTATAGCAGTGAAGTAGGACAATGTGGAAGAAAGATACCCAGACAGTTCTAGTAGTAGTAGGAGCAATGGGTCTTATAAAAAAGAATTTACAATCGTACTTAGATATGTTACCGATACATGTAACTCCATATGAATTGGAGAAGGAGTTGTTACTGGGCACATTGCAAATGCTGAGAAGAGCACTTCTGACTGACATCAAATACTAAAACATTACTAATTTCATGAACTTTAATCATACATTGACTTGGGTATGGGGTCCATTCCCGTCATGGTATTAGAAAACCTAAAGACTTGGAGAAATTAAAAATATGTGACTGACTCTTGGTCCATGGTGGCTGAAGGGCTGCACCAGGAGAACCTTGACTGAAAGAATAAAGATAAGATGTCATAAAGTGTGCACACACATCCCACTGAAAAACATTTTCTGAGCTGTAAATCACTTCACAAGCCTTAAAATCTACCCGCAGAAATAAAAGTCCTCACATGCAGTACACTTTTAACACAAAATTATCCCACAGTACTTAAAAACAAGCCCTTTTCTAAACATTGTAGTCCCAGACAGAAAATTCCAATACTGGAAAAAATGCCAGCTTTCTTAAAGGGGAAAGACTGATTTTAGTCATCAAATAAAATATGCCAATACTTTTTTAAAAGAGTAAGAATTCCTGTGTGGAAGGGATACCCTAAGGGAACTTATGTTCCAAAATTTATGTCTGAAATTGATTGCTGCTCCTACTAAGCCTCAGAGCTGCTTTTTTTCAAGGTGGCAAGGAAACACTGAGGCATGACTTGGCCCACAGCCACATCAAGTAAAAAATGCTATTCAAAAATACTCATTCATTAATGTCTTATTGACATACCTGCCATGCTAGTAGCTTTGAATTCTCATGGTATAAATCCCTGCAGCCACCATGGGCCTCACTGCACTACAGAAGATTGCAGGCCAACAATTTCCAAGGTTTCTTGAAAACAGGAATACATGGCTTTCTTTAAAGCTATTTACTTGCAAGATAAATGTGGACTTTAAAACCTGCTGCCTTCACCAAAATATGTTTATTTATAATCTGCATGCTACTGTGGAAATTAAAATCTTTATCAAAGTTGTGACTTACAAGAGCAGTTATGCAGAGTACTATGAGAGGTTCCATTCATCTCAGGACTAATTTGACATTGAAGGGTGCACATTCCTGAGCAGTAGCGCAACAAAACTCCACAACATGTGTTATTATGATTAAGTGCACATGTGAACTTTAGCCATTGTTATACTACAGTCATAAAGGTTTGATTTAGAAAGTGTTGTGTGATGTCATGTACAGGATGCTAAAGATGGTAGGCCACGTACAAGCTACTACCAGTCCTGCAACTGATAGATCATTTATGCTGTAATACCAGTAAATGTAGCATTCTGGAGGAAGAGGAAGTAAAAGATTGTTATATGCACATATTGCTGCTATATTCAGCTGTATGAAGAAACACAGCAGGACAACAATGTGATAGGGAGATGATATCATCAGTTCTAGATT